>NC_040016.1:24733346-24743696 GCF_000972845.2 Larimichthys crocea | reverse complement strand
ACCTCAAGCCTGCCTGAGGGAGGAGAGGGGGATGCAATTAGCATTAGCCGCTAAGAATGAAATACATGCTAATTGCTAGCATGCTAATGTTAACATGCTAATGCTTATTGCTAGCTGCTCCTGTGTCTAAATAAACATGTTAAAAATGACTATTTGAGGTGTGCTGTTTGAATACAGACCACCGGCAACAGCCCACTCGTCACTCTCAAAATTTCAGCGGGAATTTTCTAGTTATTAATTAATTTTATTAATTCATATGAATAGGTAGGCTTCATGTCACAGTGTTCTGCAGCAGAGCTGCTTGGGAGAAGCTAAATCAGCTTTTACAGAAGAGCTTCAGTATTTGTTTTATTTGTTTTATTGTGAATTCAGCATTAAATGCAACACAGAACATTTAGCAGCTACACGTGTTTCAACACCAAAATATATTAAATTAATGGAAGACGACGACATTTTATAGAAGATAACATCCAGTTTTACTGACATACTCACCTAAGGTGCATGTTAATATGAGGTGTGAACAGGCTGTGTGTCTCTCTGTCCGTGTGATTTATACACTAGTCATATAAAGAATAATAATCAATTTTAGAATATTAATTTGCATTTAATCAATTTATGAAATATAAGAGAACCTTCAGTGGCAGACAGGCCACTTGATGGTGGTCTGAAGTTGGTACGTGTTGGATATCTTTATATCTACGAGTAACAATATTAACAAAATCTACAGGATCCGTATCAAAGTTCTTTGAAATACTATTGTGATTTGTTGTTTTACAACCCTGAATCAAAAACTGGCAACTTTGATTGTTTGATTTCTACTCATTAATTATTCAGTTGAGATGAAATAAAATGATTTTGACTGACAGGACAGTTTTATTTTCCATATTCTGAAATGTTCATATAAAAATCAGAGGTTTGTTTGATTCATTTGTTGTTCCTGGGGTCCACTGCCCGAAATCTGAGCCTGTTGCTCAGAAGATACATCTTGAAGTGCTTCCTGAACTTTTTGTCTCTGACGCCGTAGATTATCGGGCTCAGGAAGCGGGGCAGGATGTAAACGATCAGGTAGTTTGCATATCTGATTTCTAGGATCCGGCCGGGGAAGATTAGATGCAGAACCACCTCCACGCTGGGGGAGATGTAGGACAGCATGCACATGGCGAGCTGGGCCCCGTGGAGCAGGATGGTGTTCCTGGCTCTCTGGGCTGACATCTTCTCTGTGGAGAGGGCCCGGGCTGCAAACATGATCCTCAAGTAGGTGAAGACCAGAATCAGGAACACACAGGAGAAGTAGATGATGTCAAAGGCTTGTCTCTTGTAAGCCAGGATCGGGTCTTTGAACACATTCTGCCGTAAGCAGAACACCGACTCGTGGAAGAAGCTCAGGGACTCTGTTGCCAGCGTCACAAACAGATCTGTAATATCTGGAGCTACACATATGAACCAAATCCACCCGATGACGATATAAGTCCGTCTCACTGTGCAGATTTGGGAGTGACGCAAAGGCTCGCAAATGGCAATGTAGCGCTCTATGGCCATGCTGGCTAAGTTGACCGGGGTGTTTCTGGTGGTGAAGACCGCCACGAGGATGAAGAAGCAGCAGAACGACACGTTGATCTTGTAGAAGATGTAGCTGAGGACAAAAAGGGTGATCGTGACGGTCAGCTGGATGGCATCGTTGATCACCATGTGGATGAAGAGGATGTAACGAGGGTCTTCGTAAAAAGTCTGCAGGAAGACGACGGAGATAAAGGAAAGATGGAGGGAAGTCAGCATGGATGGAAATGTTTCGTTATAGGATAATTGATATGAGATGTGATTAACAAATGTTTGAGCCTCAGCTAACAATAATATATATTAACAGTTAGTCCAGAGATAATCAGTTCACTAAAATGTAAGCGAGAGGCCGTCATTATTTCTTCATCAACAGCAGCTCTCTGACTGAAAACATCAGAACAAGACGACCTTTAATTACTGCAGTGAGTGCAATTAACTCTTAAAGCAGTAAACATACTTTACAATATTTCATTAATATATTTTAATCCAGGAATCTGTTATTATAATTATTAATCACTCGTATAATCTTTTCGTAACTCCACATCTGTTTTAGCACAGTGTGACTAAACTTCAGATTCAGAAAATCATTAAAAAATGTTCATCACGTTTCATAATGACACCTTCAAATTCCAATCAACAGTCCAAGTATAAATAAAATGAAACATTACATTTAAAATGATGAAAGAAAACAGATTTTAGAATCTGAAACAAACATTCCTGGGACTAAAATGTTGATGCTGCTGATTTACTAATGGAATAATCGGATGTTTCCAGCACTGCTGTGTGTTTGTTCGTTTACCTGGTGTCTAAAAAAAGTAGCGACCAAGGTGCTATTGATGTAACTGAGGGTGATCCAGACCAGGACCACGATCAGGTTCTTCACAAACGCTGTGGTGTAGGTATCCCTGATGAGCATGAACTGGTGCAGCAACAGAGGGAGCCAAAGAAAAAGGAATAGAGCAAAGACAGTAAAACACATTTATCATGTTTTATATCAGCTGTGACCTCGTTTCAAATGTCACACCAGGTGGAATGTTTGTTTTCACGTCTGAGTGAAAAAACACTCATTTACACATCAGCTCATGTTTATAACATATGTGTTATTGTATCTTAATAAGAGCTGCTCTTATTTATTATCACATCTGTGGATCAGGAGATTGAACATGTACGTGACAGTAATCTGACTTCTCTTTAAACTTCAGTGTTTGGGTAAAAGGAACGAGGCCAGGCTTTAATTAAGTTTGGCAGAAACAGGGATGATTATTATAATAATAATAATAATGATGATAATAATAACAACAATAATGATATCATTCTAATTATCAAAAAACAAATAGCTCAATCCACACAGTTCAATCCAAACAATCAAGACAAATTTAGTCTTTTAGTTTACTAAACAGAACACACACATTTCCACCAAAACAGTGACCTTAAAATTTGCAATAAAACAATACAAGAAAATCAGAAGCAGTTCTATTGTTTCATTTATGTAAAGATTAATCTGAAATATCTTCAAACCTGAGGAAACGTTGTGTTGGCCACTGACGAGCTCATACTTGACTAAGACCTGAAAAAGAGTGCACAACACACACCGTATAAAAAATGTCGTAATATAATGAATTTAATGGATTTACAATCAGTCAAAACATTTGTACATTCGTTGTAAACATCCTGTTATGATGCATGGACTTCTCTTTGACCTCATATTTGTAGACTGACGCAGTAATGCCGTCAGTTTTCCTTTTTCTTTTTGCATACATCAGATCTGAAAGTGCAGAAATCTGCCGCTGACGTTCACTCTGACGTTTCTTTGCTCAGGTCACAGTGAAGTTCAACATTCTGACATTATTCCTCAGCCTGTTATTTCTCTCTCTCTGCCTGTCTGAAGGATGAGCGATCAACGCATGCATAGTGTAGTGTTAATTATTTCATTCATATTAAAGGCTGCTGCATGAAGACTGAAGATGATAAATACAACTTTGCAAAGCCTGTAAATGATCATAATGTTACACTACATGTAAAAGTAGCAGTAGCATTAGAAATGAAGCTTAAACACACTGTAAACACAGCACTGGCAAATTATTACAAGAACCCTCATCTGTTAAAGTGTTTCACCTACATGACAAGTGCATTTAAATTCTCATTGCAGTTAATTAAACATTGATATAATATAAACACATTCTATTGTTTGATAGTGTTAAAGTCTACAGCTGCCTCGCCACCGTCTCCATCCTCCACCTACCTGAGTCCAGGTCAGAGACACAGACAGCCTGACAGAAGAGTCTTTATAAACACTGTGACGGTGATGATGATGATGATGATGATGATGGTGATGAAGATAGACAAGGGAAAACAACACTTTGACTTCACCGTCATCTGCGTGACAGTCACACAGCACCAACTCCAGTGTTAATGCTGTCACCTGTTTGTCACTTTTCGTCTTTCACAAATCTTTTTTGTTCGTCATATTTTAGTCGACTAAAAGTCTCAAAATCTTAGTCCAGTTTTAGTCAATACGTACGGAAGCCTTAAAGAGTCATACATACATACATACATACATTTTATTCCACCCGTTTTCCCGTGATAACGAGATAATTAATCTGAGATCTGGAGAAAACAAAACGATAGTCTAGTGTACTAAATGATTGCAGGAAACATCAGTTAGTGTTGCAGTGTCAGAGCAGCAGGAGACACCTTCAGTGTGTTTTGTGTTTGTTCTTGTTTTGTCTCCAAACATTTCAAACAGTCACTGAGTTTGAAATCCAGATAGTCAGTTTAGATTTTCAGGTATTTATGACGACATCAGGCGCCTCTGATAAAGCTGAAGCCTTGTTAATGTTTTCATTATCTACAGTAAAGCCTGAAGCTGTTTCAGCCTGTGTCAGGATCATGTGATGATCCATATTCTCCTGCTGCTCTGACATTGCTACACTAAACAATGTTTCCTGCAATTATTTAATACACTAGACTATTGTTTTGTTTTCTCCAGATCTCCAATTAATTATCTCGTTATCACGGGAAAACGGGAATGTATGTATGTTTGACCCTTTAGGGCTTCCGTAAAATGCATCACATGATCGCTCATTTACCGCGCAAGTCATAACGCAAGCCCGGGCCCGATTCAAATGATAAAAATTATGAAGATTCCCAGCTCTAGACCACAAGTCCAGTCTGTTTTTCCCTCCGAGCATGATTCGCTGTCTGTCCGTACGCCGTGTTTCTCCTGCGTGCTGTTTGTTTCCAGCCACAGGTTCGAGAGCAGCCAGAGGATTCAAACGTGAGGCCGTGACGTTGCTACAGTCAAAGAAGTGCTGGCACAAACACATGACAGCAGGACTGGATGCTGCTTTGTTTCTTATATAGTCGACGAAAACAAGGAGGACGTTTTTGTTCAGTTTTTATTTCTTGCGTGACATTTTCGTCGCGTTTTTTATTCGTCAACAAAAACGCACAGTGGCTCATTTTTCCTCAGTGTTTTTAGAACGTTGTGTCGTCTCGTCTTAGTTGAGGGAAAAAGGCTCGTTGACCAACATATGTCGTCTCGTCTGACGAAATTAACTCTGACACGAGCTCTGCTTGTTTATTCAGTTTTATTTCAATAACTTAATTGGTGTGAAGATTTTGATTAAGTGATTGAATGTCTTCTAATATCAGCCTCTGCTTCTGATGATGGGTTTACAACATCCATCCATATTTCATACAACATGTATCTTAGACCTTAGATTTTATTTTACTAATGTCTGAGAAGAATCCTGAATATTCCCTAAAAAGTTGAGCTGTCGACAAATAAATAATTCTTTTATAACTGAAATAGTATCAACATTAACAAATCCTACATTTCAAACTCAGCAGTGTTTTGAACAGGCCTCATGTGTGACCTGGTGACTGTTTTTGGGTGGGTGCTTGTGCTCACTTTACAGAGCAGATACCTTCTCACGTATCTCCTGAAGGTCTGGTCACGCAGGCCGTAGACAACTGGACTAACGAACCGCGGCAGGATCTGGACAATGACATAGCAGGCAAAGCGTATGGCCAGGAACTCGTTGGGCAGTATTAAGACCAGACCTTGTTCAAACATGGGTCTCACATAAATAAGCATACATAACAGCAGCTGGAAGCCATGGAGGAGAATAGTGTTTCTGGCTTTTCTAAAGTCTGCAGTCGCTTCCTTGGCAGCGAACAGAATCCTGAAGTAAGCGTAGAGGAGTACGAGCCAAACCAGGGCGAGGCAGACTATGTGTGAAGCGTCCCTCTTCTTCAGGCTGTAATTGCTTCTGAACACAAAATCTCTGGCACAGAAATGCCTCGAGTGAAAAAACTGCAGCGGCTCCGTGGCCAGGAGGATGAAGAGGTCCGGGAGGATGGAGGCCGCACTCGCCACCCAGATCAGAACGATCAGGATGTAGGTTCTCCTGATGGTGCAGATCTGTCTGTGACGGAGGGGGATGCAGATGGCGATGTAGCACTCGACGGCCATGCCGGCCAGATTGAGTGGCGTGTTAAGGGTGGTCATGATGGTGATGATCAGCAGGACGAGGCACAGCGACACGTTGATTCTGTGCAGGGCGTAGCTGATGATGTGGAGGAGAGTGGAGAGGAGAAGCTGCATCATGTCGTTTATCACCAGGTGGATGAACAGGATGTACCGAGGGTTTGAAGTGAACATCTGAAGGAGGACGACATCACTTTAAAGAAGTAGTAATAATAATAATAACAATAATAATAAGAATATAATATAATAAAAAAAATAAAATAAATAAAGGTTCAAGTCAGACGGTTTTAGTTTTTAACAAATAATTTCTCTAGTTTAGTGAGTTAACCTGATCATTGTTTTTTAAACTCATTTTGCTGCTCTAATTTTTTTGTTGCATTACATTACAATAAAAAATAACTAACTACAAACAAATCATCAGACTTCATACGTTAAAAAATATTTCTCATAATTATGAAAATTTAAGGACCTGCCTTTCAGAGTGGATGTTCTCTGTAAATATTATTTAATATTAGAATATTAAATATTAGGAATATTATTTAATATTTAATATTTAATTAAATATATTCCATTTTAATATTCTATTTTTTACTCCACCACATTTAATTCACAACATGAATATAAGATGAAATATAATTAATTAATAATTCTGAATTATTATTAGTATATTCTATTCTATTATTATTATTATTGATTATTTATTAATATTATTGTATATATATTTCTATGGCTTTACCAGCGGCAACATTGATATGACAACATAAACCAGTATATAACATTATTGATAAGAAGAATTCTCATTATTTTTGATGCTTTGAATCAGTTTAATTCCTAAACTTAAAATCATCATTTGTTTCTTATAATCTTTTATTCTAAATATTAAGCGGGGTATGATGCATCATTTACTCCTGTGTAATTTTTGTTATACCAAACACACACACACACACACACACCACACACACACACACACACACACACACACACACACACACCTGTAAAAAAAAAAAAAGTGATTTTTCACACCTGGTGCTTTCTGAAGTGTGCACCAGAGTACCATTGATGTAGTTATGGAGATGCGAGAGGGCTGTGACGATCACATTCTTGGTCACAGCCGAGGTGAACGGTCCCGCTGATACCCATTTATGGCTGAAGAGCCGTTGATAGATGAAAATTCATTTAAAGAATAAATCCTGTTTGAAATAACAATAACAATAAACACACTGATCTCTAGTATTAATTTCTTTAAAACAAACAATTCTGGCTACATCCCAAACTGTTCAAATCATCATGCCTTATTTATTTATATTATCCAGTGTTGGCTTTGACAGAGTCATAACTGAGCATAATCCACTAACACTTCAGCCGTTGGCCCATATATTAAGAATACACAGAAAATACTTCATTATACTCGCTGTTCAGTAATCTAAAAAAACAACAACAAATACATTAAAAAATACATATTACATTCAGCAGTATGAGATAATGACAGGACAGTAATTTGTACAGTAATCAGTCCAATGCAATGAAAGCAGTAAGCATGACACCATACGTACCCAGCAGGTCGTCACATCACACCAGTCTGCTGTGGTTGTTGATGCAAAGACTTTATACATGTTGACTTGTGGTGTGTGTGTGTGTGTGTGGTTCACGTTAGTAGTAGTTTCACTCCAGCCGCCCAGCGGAGGAAAATCATTTGGGTTGCTTTATCCGTGATCTCATTCTTTCTCACACCCAAAGCTCGTGACCAAGGAGAGTGTTTGAATGTAGATGTAGGAAAATGACCGGCAGAACTGCAGATGCCACACCAACCTGCCGGTCCATTTAGGTCCATTTTCCCATCACTCGTGGAACAAGAACTGAGGTACTTTAACTTTTTCGCTGGGGCAGCAACTCTCTCCAACCCGAGGGAGTATTCCACCGTTCTCCTGCACAAAACCATGGCCTAAGACTTGGAGGTGCTGACTGATTCTGGCTGCTTCACACTCCACTGCAAATCGCCAAGTGAGTGGGGAAGGTCACGGTCCGATGAAGCCAACAGAACCACATCATCTGCAAAAAGCAGGGATCAATCCTGAGGTTCAACCGGACACCTTCCTGCCTCCGGCTGCGCCCGGGATCTGGTCCATGAATATGAACAGAATCCAGACATGGGGCAGCCTTGGCGGAGTCCAACACCCACTGAGAACGATTTGACTTGGATCAGATGGTTTGCTGCCGCCTTGTGGGCCCACCACACACAGAGAGAGGCATAGGGGTGTTTAGCCAGCCAGGCAGCGGGGCAAAGGCGGAGGTACCCTGGTTTGGGTGAAAATGACTGGGGACCTTTGTCTCCTGGTTTTAGTTATTAACACTTGGTTATGGTTATGGAAGATCATAGAAAAAACTGGGTCTCCTGTGTTAAACTCGGAGATTTTGTTTGACTTCCCCCCAGATGGATCAGACCATATGGCCTTGGAGGCCTTGGTTGCTTGAAAGTAAACTTTTGTGTTTTGGTGCATGAATGGGGATCAGTCAGCAGCTGATATTCCATCTGTCTCACTCCTTCAACACAAAGCAATTAACGAGCATTTGTAGTTTCATGTTACACACCTATTAAGTTGGGACACGCAGCAAGGCAGGGATCACTGACCATGAGTGAACAGGAAGGTAGATTTTGTTCTAGAAAACCTTTTTTTGTTTAAAGATTTATGTAGGAAGTGACTTCAACAGGAAGCATATTTATGACCTATAACAGATCTGTAACTTATGTATGGCAGAAAATAACAGACAAAACCTGATGAAGAATTGAGGTGAGGCGTCGTCGTCAGTAACTACGCTACATCTACTGCAATCTAACTGGAGTCTGTACAGGACTGCACATAGAAGAATAGATACGGTAGGAAACAGGCTTTATTTCACAAAGAAAGATGATACAGTGTAATCTGCAGTTTGTAATGTCTGTGAAATTATACATTTCAACAAGGAGGGTGTAAGGAAGGTACAAGAAAACCAACTAAACATCTTTCTACACAACATGAGCTCAAGTTCATGTCAGCACGTCTGTTACCGAGCGTGAATATTCAATGAAAATTCAAAACATTAACACGTGCATGGCTTTATTCTTCTGTTTCCACTGTGTATTTAAACTCACAGAGGATAAAATAGTCATTGATGATGAAAACATGTGAACGCCTACTTTTTTCTTGATTAACGAATAAAGGCGTTGATAAAAGAATTGTTAAAGAATCAGACAAATAAGCAGAATCAGTGGCGTTGCTGTCAATAAAATTTCCATTCCTAAGATGTATCAACTGTGCTAACACACTAAAATCTACAGACTTCAGATGTGGTGACAGTTGAGGTTCAGAATAAAAATGCCTCGTTATATCTCAGATTTATCAAATTTAAACATGACCTAGTGAAGTGATTAAAGACTTGGTGCAGAGACGACATGTAGAGTCTGCAAAGCTTGTAGTGCTTAATAGAGCACAAAGACTAAACTAAAACTACATTTCTCTGTTTGTTTTCTAGTACAGCAACATGTGATTGTAGTCGTCCTTGCTTTGATGCTCACCTCACTGAACACAGCAGATACTTTTTAAGTGCTGTCTAAACGTCTTGTCTCGTAGGCCGTACACAATGGACTGACAACCGGGGAGTGATCTGGACGAGATGTAGGCAACAAAAAGTACATGTGAAAAATGTTTAGGAAACCATGAACAGAGCCTTTTGTACCAAAGGAGATACATAGGTCAGCATACACAACAGCACTGGAAGCCATGGAGCAGGATTGTATTCCTGGCTTCTTTGTGTCTCCATCAGTTGATTTAGCAGCTTTAGCTTCTTTAGCAGCTATAAAGATCTTAAAATAAGTGATGAAGAGAGTGAGCCAAACTCCAATGAGGTAAATAATGTAGGAAACATCCCTCTTTTTTAAGTGTATAGGGTGTCTGAACAGGTTGTTCTTAGCACAAAAGATTGTGGAATAAATAAACTGCACGGGCTCTGTTGCCAGAATAATAAACACATCCGGCAGGGTTGAGACTGCATCTGGCCCAAATCCAGCCAATCAGAATGTACGTCCTTTTGATCGTACACAACTCGGTGTGTCGCAGTGGAAACAAATCGCGATGTAAACATTCCACCGCCATGACGGCTAATTTAACGGAGTGTTGAGGGTGGGAACACAGCACAGGTGAGGATGACGCAACAAAAGGAAACGTTGATTTTGTAAAGACATAACTAAAGACGAAGAGACTTATTGTTGTAGTCAGCGTGGATCATTCGTTAACCACCAGGTGGATGAATAAGATGTAACGAGG
>NC_040016.1:24709189-24733316 GCF_000972845.2 Larimichthys crocea | reverse complement strand
TACGTGCTAATTGCTAGCATGCTAATGTTAACATGCTAATGCTTATTTGCTAGCTGCTCCTGTGTCTAATAAACAACATGTTAAAAATGACTATTTGAGGTGTGCTGTTGAATACAGACCACCGGCAAACAGCCCACTCGTCACTCTCAAAATTTCAGCGGGAATTTTCTAGTTATAATTTTTATTAATTCATTTGATAGGTAGGCTTCATGTCAGTGTTCTGCAGCAGAGCTGCTTGGGAGAAACTAAAACAGCTTTACAGAAGAGCTTCAGTATTTGTTTTATTGTGAATTCAGCATTAAATGCAACACAGAACATTTAGCAGCTACGCGTGTTTCAACACCAAAATATGTTAAATTAATGGAAGACGACGACATTTATAGAAGATAACGTCCAGTTTTACTGACATACTCACCTAAGGTGCATGTTAATATGAGGTGTGAACAGGCTGTGTGTCTCTCTGTCCGTGTGATTTATACACTGTCAATAAAGAATAATAATCAATTTTAAATATTAAATTTGCATTAATCAATTTATGAAATATAAGAGAACCTTCAGTGGCAGACAGGCCCACTTGATGTGGTCTGAAGTTGGTACGTGTTGGATATCTTTATATCTAAGATAACAATATTACAAAATCTACAGGATCCGTATCAAAGTTCTTTGAAATACTATTGTGATTTGTTGTTTTTACAACCCTGAATCAAGACTGCCAACTTTGATTGTTTGATTTCTACTCATTAATTATCAGTTGAGATGAAAAAAATGATTTTGACTGACAGGACAGTTTTATTTTCCATATTCGAAATGTTCATATAAAAATCAGAGGGTTGTTTGATTCATTTGTTCCTGGGGTCCACTGCCCGAAATCTGAGCCTGTTGCTCAGAAGATACATCTTGATGCTTCCTGAACTTTTTGCTCTGACGCCGTAGATTATCGGGCTCAGGAAGCGGGGCAGGATGTAAACGATCAGGTAGTTTGCATATCTGATTTCTAGGATCCGGCCGGGGAAGATTAGATGCGAACCACCTCCACGCTGGGGAGATGTAGGACAGATGCACATGGCGAGCTGGGCCCCGTGGAGCAGGATGGTGTTCCTGGCTCTCGGGCTGACATCTTCCTGTGGAGAGGGCCCGGGCTGCAAACATGATCCTCAAGTAGGTGAAGACCAGAATCAGGAACACACAGGAGAAGTAGATGATGTCAAAGGTGTCTCTTGTAAGCCAGGATCGGGTCTTTGAACACATCTGCCGTAAGCAGAACACCGACTCGTGGAGAAGCTCAGGGACTCGTTGCCAGCGTCAACAACAGATCTGTAATATCTGGAGCTACACATGAAACCAAATCCACCCGATGACGATAATAGTCCGTCTCACTGTGCAGATTTTGGGAGTGACGCAAAGGCTCGCAAATGGCAATGTAGCGCTCTATGGCCATGCTGGCTAAGTTGACCGGGGTGTTCTGGTGGTGAAGACCGCCACGAGGATGAAGAAGCAGCAGAACGACACGTTGATCTTGTAGAAGATGTAGCTGAGGACAAAAAGCGTGATCGTGACGGTCAGCTGGATGGCATCATTGATCACCATGTGGATGAAGAGGATGTAACGAGGGTCTTCGTAAAAAGTCTGGAGGAAGACAACGAGTTAAAAAAATGTTTTAGAAGGAAAGATGGAGGGAAGTCAGCATGGATGGAAATGTTTCGTTGTAGGATAATAATTGATATGAGATGTGATTAACAAATGTTTGAGCCTCGCTAACAATAATATATTTAACAGTTAGTCCAGAGATAATCAGTGCACTAAAATGTAAGGAGAGGCCGTCATTATTCTTACAACAGCAGCTCTCTGACTGAAGACGACCCTTAATACTGCAGTGAGTGCATTAACTCTTAAAGCAGTAAACAATACTTTACAATATTTTCATTAATATATTTTAATCCAGGAATCTGTTATTAATAATTATTAATCACTCGTATAATCTTTTCATAACTCCACATCTGTTTTAGCACGGTGTGACTAAACTTCAGATTCAGAAAATCATTAAATGTTCATCACATTTCCATAATGACACCTTCAAATTGCAACCAACAGTCACAGTATAATAAATGAAACATACATTTAAAATGATGGAAAGAAAACAGATTTTAGAAGCTGAAACAAACATTACTGGGACTAAAATGTTGATGCTGCTGCCGATTTACTAATGGATTAATCGGATGTTTTCCAGCACTGCTGTGTGTTTGTTCGTTTCCTGGTGTCTAAAAAAAGTAGCAACCAAGGTGCATTGATGTAACTGAGGTGATCCAGACCAGGACCACGATCAGGTTCTTCCACAACGCTGTGGTGTAGTATCCCTGATGAGCATGAACTGGTGGCAGCAACAGAGGGCCAAAGAGAAAGGAATAGAACAAAGACAGTAAAACACATTTATCAGTTTTATATCAGCTGTGACCTCGTTTCAAATGTCACACCAGGTGGAATGTTTTGTTTCATGTTGAGTGAAAAAACACTAATTACATCAGCTCATGTTATAAACATATGTGTTATTGTATCTTAATAAGAGCTGCTCTTATATTATCACATGTGTGGATCAGGAGATTGAACATGTACGTGACAGTAATCTGCTTCTCTTTAAACTTCAGTGTTTGGGTAAAAGGAACGAGGCCAGGCTTTAATAAGTTTGGCAGAAACAGGGATGTATTATATAAAAGAATAATAAGATAATAAGATAATAAGAATATAATGATAATAATATGATGATGATAATAATAAACACAATAATGATATTATTCTAATTATCAAAAAACAAATAGCCAATCCACACAGTTCAATCAACATCAAGACAAATTTAGTCTTTATGTTACTAAACAGAACACAAACATTTCCACCAACACAGTGACCTTGAAATCTGCAATAAAAACAATACAAGAAAATCATTTATGTAAGATGTAATCTGAAATATCTTCAAACCTGAGGAAACTTGTGGTGGCCACTGACGCTCATACTTACTAAGACCGGAAAGAGTGCACAACACACACCGATAAAAAACTTCATATATAATTAATTTAATGTATCTACAATCAGTCAAACATTTGTACATTCGTTGTAAACAGACTGTTATGATGCATGGACTTCCTTTGACCTCATATTTGTAGACTGACGCAGTAATGCTGTCAGTTTTCTTTTTCTTTTGCATATATAGATCTGAAAGGTGCAGAAATTTGCCGCTGACGTTCCTCTGACGTTTCTTTGCTCAGGTCACAGTGAAGTTCAACATTCTGACATTATTCCTCAGCCTGTTTATTTCTCCTCTCTGCCTGCTGAAGGATGAGCGATCAACGCATGCATAGTGTAGTGTTAATATTCATTCAAATTAAAGGCTGCTGCATGAAGACTGAAGATGATAAATACAACTTGCAAAGCCTGTAATGATCATAATGTCACACACAATGTAAAAGTAGCAGTAGCATTAGAAATGAAGCTTAAACACACTGTAAACACAGCGCTGGCAAATTATTACAAGAACACTCATCTGTTAAAGTGTTTCACCTACATGACAAGTGCATTTAAATTCTCATTGCAGTTAATTAACACAGATATAATATAAACACATTATATTGTTTGATAGTGTTAAAGTCTGCAGCTGCCTCACTACTGTCTCCATCCTCCACTCACCTGAGTCCAGGTCAGAGACACAGACAGCCTGACAGAAGAGTCTTTATAAACACTGTGGTGATGATGATGATGATGATGATGATGATGATGATGATGATGGTGATGAAGATAGACAAGGGAAAACAACACTTTGACTTCACCGTCATCTGCGTGACAGTCACACGCACCAGTGTTAATGCTGTCGACCAACCGTGTTTTGTCACTTTTCGTCTTTCACAAATCTTTTTTGTTCGTCATATTTTAGTCGACTAAAAGTCTCAAAATCTTAGTCCAATTTTAGTCAATATGTACGGAAGCCATAAAGAGTCATACATACATACATACATTTTATTCCACCCGTTTTCCCGTGATAACGAGATAATTAATCTGAGATCTGGAGAAAACAAAACGATAGTCTGGTGTATTAAATGATTGCAGGAAACATCAGTTAGTGTAGCAGTGTCAGAGGAGCAGGAGACACCTTCAGTGTGTTTTGTGTTTGTTCTTGTTTCGTCTCCAAACATTTCAAACAGTCACTGAGTTTGAAATCCAGATAGTCAGTTTAGATTTTCAGGTATTTATGACGACATCAGGCGCCTCCGATAAAGCTGAAGCCTTGTTAATGTTTACATTATCTACAGCAAAGCATGGAGCTGTTTCAGCCTGTGTCATATGTGATGATCCATGTTCTCCTGCTGCTCTGACACTGCTACACTAAATAATGTTTCCTGCAATCATTTAATACACTAGACTATTGTTTTGTTTTCTCCAGATCTCCAATTAATTATCTCGTTATCATGGGAAAACGGGAATGTATGTATGTTTGACCCTTTAGGGCTTCCGTAAAACGCATCACATGATCGCTCATTTACCGCGCAAGTCATAACGCAAGCCCAAGCCCGGCCTGGGCCTGATTCAAATGGTAAAAATTATGAAGATTCCCAGCTCTAGACCACACGTCCAGTCTGTTTTTCCCTCCGAGCATGATCGTGCTGTCTGTCCGTACGCCGTGTTTCTCCTGCGTGCTGTTTGTTTCCAGCCACAGGTTCGAGAGCAGCCAGAGGATTCAAACGTGTGGCCGTGACGTTGCTACAGTCAAAGAAGTGCTGCACAAATACATGACAGCAGGACTGGATGCTGCTTTGTTTCTTATAGAGTCGACGGAAACAAGGAGGATGTTTTAGTTCAGTTTTTATTTCTTGCATGACATTTTCGTCTCGATTTTATTCGTCAACAAAAACGCACAGTGGCTCATTCTTCCTCAGTGTTTTTAGAACGTTGTGTCATCTCGTCATCGTCTCGTCTTAGTCGAGGGAAAAAGGCTCATGGACGAACATACTTCGTCACGTCTCGTCTGACGAAATTAACACTGACATGAGCTCTGCTTGTTTATTCAGTTTTATTTTGATAACTTAATTGGTGTGAAGATTTTGATTAAGTGATTGAATATCTTCTAATATCAGCCTCTGCTTCTGTTGATGGGTTTACAACATCCATCCATATTTCATACAGCATGAATCTTTTTTTATTTTGCTAATGTCTGTGAGAAGAATCCTGAATATTCCCTAAAAAGTTGAGCTGTCGACAAATAATTAATTCTACCTTTATAACTGAAATAGTATCAACATTAACAAATCCTACATTTCAAACTCAGCAGTGTTTTGAACAGGCCTCATGTGTGACCCGGTGACTGTTTTTGGGTGGGTGCTTGTGCTCACTTTACAGAGCAGATACCTTCTCACGTATCTCCTGAAGGTCTGGTCACGCAGGCCGTAGACAACTGGACTAACGAACCGCGGCAGGATCTGGACAATGACATAGCAGGCAAAGCGTATGGCCAGGAACTCGTTGGGCAGTATTAAGACCAGACCTTGTTCAAACATGGGTCTCACATAAATAAGCATACATAACAGCAGCTGGAAGCCATGGAGGAGAATAGTGTTTCTGGCTTTTCTAAAGTCTGCAGTCGCTTCCTTGGCAGCGAACAGAATCCTGAAGTAAGCGTAGAGGAGTACGAGCCAAACCAGGGCGAGGCAGACTATGTGTGAAGCGTCCCTCTTCTTCAGGCTGTAATTGCTTCTGAACACAAAATCTCTGGCACAGAAATGCCTCGAGTGAAAAAACTGCAGCGGCTCCGTGGCCAGGAGGATGAAGAGGTCCGGGAGGATGGAGGCCGCACTCGCCACCCAGATCAGAACGATCAGGATGTAGGTTCTCCTGATGGTGCAGATCTGTCTGTGACGGAGGGGGATGCAGATGGCGATGTAGCACTCGACGGCCATGCCGGCCAGATTGAGTGGCGTGTTGAGGGTGGTCATGATGGTGATGATCAGCAGGACGAGGCACAGCGACACGTTGATTCTATGCAGGGCGTAGCTGATGATGTGGAGGAGAGTTGAGAGGAGAAGCTGCATCATGTCGTTTATCACCAGGTGGATGAACAGGATGTACCGAGGGTTTGAAGTGAACATCTGAAGGAGGACGACATCACTTTAAAGAAGTAGTAGTAATAATAATAACAATAATAATAACAATAATAATAATAATAAAGAAGTTCAAGTCACGACGGTTTAAGTTATGTAACTGAATAATTTCTCTTTAGTGAGTTTAGTGAGTTAACCTGATCATTTGTTTCATTTTGCTGCTCAAATTTTTTGTTGCATTACATTACAATAAAAAATAACTAACTTACAACAAATGATCAGACTTCATACCTTAAAAAATATTTCTCATAATTATTGAAAATTTAAGGAAACTCTGCCTTTCAGAGGTGATGTTCTCTGTAAATATTATTTAATATTAGAATATTAAATATAGGATATTATTATTTAATATTTAATATAAATTAATATATTACATTTAATATTCTATTTTTTACTCCACCCATTTATTCACACAACTTGGATATAATATTGAAATTATTAATTATAAATTCTGATATTATTAATTATTATTATTATATTAATATTATTCTTGGCTTTCCAGCTGCAACATTGAATGACAACATAAACAGTAATATAACATTTTTCTGAAATAAGAATAATTCTACATTTATTTTTGATGCTTTAGAACATTTATTATCCGAAAACTTAAAATCATCATTTAGTTTTTAAATCTTTTATTTAAATATTTAAGCAGGGTATGATGCATCATTTACTCCTGTGTAATTTTTGTTATACAAAACAGACACACACACACACACACACACACACACACACACACACACACACACACACACACACACACACACACACAAACGCTGTAAAAAAAAAAGTGATTTTCACACCTGGTGCTTTCTGAAGGTGTGCACCAGAGTACCATTGATGTAGTTGATGGAGATGCAGAGGGCTGTGACGATCACATTCTTGGTCACAGCCGAGGTGAACGTGTCCCGCTGATACCCACTTATGGCTGAAGAGCCGTTGATAGATGAAAAATTCATTTAAAGAATAAATCCTGTTTGAAATAACAATAAGACATTAAACACACTGATCTCTAGTATTCATTTCTTTAAAACACAATTCTGGCTACATCCCCAAACTGTTCAAATCATTGCCTTATTTATTTAATTATTATCCAGTGTTGGCTTTGACAGAGTCATAACTGAGCATAATCCCATTAGAAGAACCACTAACACTTCAGCCATTGGCCCATATATTACAGAATACCACAGAAAATACCATTCATTATACTCGCCGTTCAGTAATATCTAAAAGAAACAACAAATACATAAAAAAATACATATTACATTCAGCAGTATGAGATGACAGGACAGTAATTTGTACAGTAATCAGTCTAATGCAATGAAAGCAGTAAGCATGACACCATACCTACCCAGCAGGTCGTCACATCACACCAGTCTGCTGTGGTTGTTGGTGCAAAGACTTTATACATGTTGACTTTTGTGTGTGTGTGTGTGTGTGTGTGTGTGTGTGTGTGTTCACAGTTTAGTAGTAGTTTCACTCCAGCCGCCCAGCGGAGGAAAATCATTTTGGTTGCTTGTATCCGTGATCTCATTCTTTCATTCACCACCCAAAGCTCGTGACCACAGGAGAGTGTTTGAATGTAGATGTACTGGAAAATGACCGGCAGTACTGCAGATGCCACACCAACCTGCCGGTCCATCTTAGGCTCCATTTTCCCATCACTCGTGAACAAGAACTTGAGGTACTTTAACTTTTTCGCTTGGGCAGCAACTCTCTCCAACCCGGAGGGAGTATTCCACCGTTCTCCTGCACAAAACCATGGCCTAAGACTTGGAGGTGCTGACTCCACTGATTCTGATTCTGGCTGCTTCACACTCCACTGCAAATCGCCCCAGTGAGTGGTGAAGGTCACGGTCCGATGAAGCCAACAGAACCACATCATCTGCAAAAAGCAGAGATGCAATCCTGAGGTTCCCAACCCGGACACCTTCCTGACCCCGGCTGCGCCTCGGGATCTGGTCCATGAATATTATGAACAGAATCCACGACATGGGGCAGTCTTGGCAAAGTCCAACACCCACTGAGAACGTATTTGACTTTGGATCAGATGGTTTGCTGCCGCCTTGTGGGCCCACCACCCACAGAGAGAGGCATAGGGGTGTTTAGCCAGCCAGGCAGCGGGGCAAAGGCGGAGGTACCCTGGTTTGGGTGAAAATGACTACTTTGTTAACTTTAGGGGACCTTTGTCTCGCTGGTTTTAGTTATTAACACTTGGTTATGGTTATGGAATGATCATAGAAAAAACTGTGGTCTCCTGTGTTAAAGTCTGAGATTTTGTTTGACTTCCTCCTCCAGATGGATCAGACTCATTATGGCCTCGAGAGGCCTTGGTTGCTTGAAAGTAATCGTTTGTGGTTTTGGGTGCATTTGAATGGGGATCAGAAGTTGGGACAGCAGCAAAGGCAGGGATCACTGACGCATGAGTGAACATGAACGGTAGATTTTGTTCTACAAAACCTCTTTTTGTTTGAAGATTTATGTAGGAAGTGACTTCAACAGGAAGCATATTTATGACCCTATAACAGATCTGTAACTTCATGTATGGCAGAAAATAACAGACGAAACCTGATGAAGAATTGAGGTGAGGCGTCATCGTCAGTACGCTACATCTCCTGCAATAAAACCATCAAGGACTCTGTACAGGACTGCACATAGAAGAATAGTCGGTAGGAAACAGGCTTTATTTCACAAAGTGTAATCTGCAGTTTGTAATGTCTGTGAAATTCTACATTTCAACAAGGAGGGTGTAAGGAAGGTACAAGAAAACCAACGAAACATCTTTCTACACAACATGAGCTCAAATTCATGTCAGCACGTCTGTTACCGAGCGTAAATATTCAATGAAAATTCAAAACATTAACACGTGCATGGCTTTATTCTTCTTCTCCACTGTGTATTTAGGATAAAATAGTCATTGATGATTAAAACCTGTGAAGACATACTTTTTTCAACGCCAGTCAACTTGATTAACGAATAAAGGCGTCGATAAAAGAATTATTAAAGAATCAGACAAATAAGCAGAATCAGTGGCGTTGCTGTCAATAAAACAGTTTCCATTCCTATAGATGTATCAACTGTGCTAACACACTAAAATCTACAGACTTCAGATGTGGTTGACAGTTGAGGTTCAGAATGAAATGCCTCGTTATATCTCAGATTTATCAAATTTAAACATGACCTAGTGAAGTTAGTTAAAGACTTGGTGCAGACAGACAGACAGTAATTGTTAATGCAGTGAACTGCAAAGCTTGTAGTGCTTAATAGAGCACAAAGACTAAACTAAAACTACATTTCTCTTGTTTGTTTTCTAGTACAGCAACATGTGATTTGTAGTCGTCCTTGCTTTGATGCTCACTCTCACTGAACACAGCAGATACTTTTTTAAGTGCTGTCTAAACGTCTTGTCTCGTAGGCCGTACACAATAGGACTGACAAACCGGGGAGTGATCTGGACGAGGATGTAGGCAACAAAAAGTACATGTGAAAAATGTTTAGGAAACCAGTAGAACAGAGCCTTTTGTACCAAAGGAGATACATAGGTCAGCATACACAACAGCAGCTGGAAGCCATGGAGCAGGATTGTATTCCTGGCCTTCTTTGTGTCTCCATCAGTTGATTTAGCAGCTTTAGCTTCTTTAGCAGCTATAAAGATCTTGAAATAAGTGATGAAGAGAGTGAGCCAAACTCCAATGAGGTAAATAATGTAGGAAACATCTCTCTTTTTTAAGTGTATGGGGTGTCTGAACAGGTTGTTCTTAGCACAAAAGATTGTGGAATAAAATAACTGCACGGGCTCTGTTGCCAGAATAATAAACACATCCGGCAGGGTTGAGACTGCACTCATGGCCCAAATCCAGCCAATCAGAATGTACGTCCTTTTGATCGTACACAACTCGGTGTGTCGCAGTGGTAAACAAATCGCGATGTAACATTCCACCGCCATGACGGCTAAATTTAACGGAGTGTTGAGGGTGGTGAACACAGCACAGGTGAGGATGACGCAACAAAAGGAAACGTTGATTTTGTAGAAGACATAACTAAAGACGAAGAGACTTATTGTTGTAGTCAGCTGGATCATGTCGTTAACCACCAGGTGGATGAATAAGATGTAACGAGGATTCACGTAAAATACCTGAAGGAGCGGAGAAAAGACAAGAATCAGTTAAAGTATCTCAATACATACATTTCTACAACATGGGCTAACAAGGCAGCAGTGACAAAGAGTCACATTACAAGTCCGCACACTAATTCACATTTTATTTACCCATGACTGAAATATACCATTATGTGTAGTTGCCATGATCTTTATACAAATCTCCACTCCCAAATCAGCCCATCAACTTGTGACAACCAAAACAAATCAGTAATTATTCCTGAAATCAAACAAAATGAAATTCATCTTCAACAGCAGCAGGATCACAAAAAACACAAACACTGGCTGCTCTTTCCTAACCGAGCCTTTTTAATCTCTCCATGAAACTGTAACTGTCTTCTTCTAACAATAGTAACAACTGATCTTTACATGGCATGATAGAAATATAAACAGTAAAAATCATTCTGACCTGGTGTTTTCTGAAGGTGTGAATCAGGGTAGCATTCATATAGTTTATGGTCAGGCCAAGAGCCAGCACAATCACATTTTTGGCCACAGCTGTGTTGTAGGAGTCTCGATAACTCGGAGGACTCGACACATTATAGTCATAAGATGAGGAATTCATGGAGCTGATCTGAAGATCCTGCAAGCCTCTGTTACAGACAAACATTTCAAAGAATGTTGTATTACTCTTGCATGGTGCATGAGTTTCATGCATGAAAAATATTTTAAAATATTTTAAAATTGGAAGCATTAATCATCCTGATACAAAAACACAACACTTGTATTTGCATGTGTCTTAAATGTTTCACAAAGTTAGTACCATGTTTCACATTAATACCAGGAGTAAGTTAAGGGCTTTGTTAATTTTTCCCAATAGTAGAAACTCTGTCTGAAACTGTCGGACCTTCACAACAGGTAACAGATTATTTTACGTCAAAGTGAATTATTTGCTTTTCAAAATTTGCCATATTAACAGGTTCAAAATGAGATCAGCAAATTCCCGATAATCAATGTCAATGTCTTTTTAAAAGATAGCATGTTTGGATTTTTTTCTTTCCAATTTTTTAAACACACAAGATATGCTCAACTTAGAATAAAAGAAAGTGAAGTGCTTTATATGCACACACAGTTTAATGTACATCATCATCAAACATTAATACAGTGTGTTAATGACCTAATGTTACAGCATCAAAGACTTTCCTACCTCAGAGAGTGCACCTCAGTCTCCACCTTCAGTCACAAAGTCTTAAATCAGTTTCACGGCTTTATATAGAAAGCAGGATGATGCACGACGTAGGGGATGACATTTTTTTTTATCTGTCTCTCTACCAAAGCGCTCTCTCTCTCTCTCTCTCTCTCTGTCTCTCGCTCTCTACTAATCTTGGACATAAATTAAAATTAAACTTCTTTGTTTCATGATTTTGTAAATTGCGAGTCAGACTCAGATTTAGAATCTGGTACATGAAATAAACAAATCAGAACACACACAGGTAGATGTGTCTGTGGAGGTTTGATTTGAGCGTGACGTGGGACTCCGGTTTCCCAAAAGTTGAATCTGGCTCAAATTCTCTCCCAGACGCCGGTGACGTTTTTTGCAGTAGCCCCTGCGTCGTGGTCTGCCGGTGCACACGATCCTCCACTGAAATGAAATTAAAAAACGTTGTCAGCGTCCGGTTTCCCTGTTCCTGTCTGAACGCTCGCTAAAGCAGCAGCGGTTCTAATCTGAGCTTACTCTGGATGTCTTATCTCTAAGGCTGAGCCTCACCAGCAGCTTGTATCAATGATATTCTTTTGGACACAACCCAAAACTAATGACCACATTGGTGTGTAATGCACGCATCAGGCCATTCCATCCTCTCCACTCACAAATTCTGGCGGTAGTCTCTGAAAAACTCTGCTCTGGGGAGCAAGCGTTGTCATCTTGGAGGATTGAGTTTGGTCCCAGACTGTGGAGATATGAGATTTCCACTGGTTGCAGAATTTTATTTCTATCTCTCTGCATTAAGATAGCCTCCAACGATGACAAGGTGACTCTCATCCACACCTGGCACCTTAATGCTAATGACCTTCTTGACGGTCTTTGTGACCTATACTCCTCCACAGAGGACCTATTGGTTGGGTTCAGAGGCTCTTCAAAGTACCGCCTGACAGGATCCCCCAGTCTCGGTCAGCAGTTGTCTCTCCTGGCTGAACACAGCTTGAGCCAAGCCCTCGATGAATTGTTCCGTTTGCCAGAACTCTCCTGAGGCCAACCAAGTCTTTCTTTATGGCCTCTTCAAACTTCTTCCACATCTGTGTTTTTGCTTCAGTGACAGCTGATCTTTGTCTCTACAAGAAGGTTAATTCTGAAGCCAACTGGTCTTGGTTGTGGATCAGTGAAGAGTTCTTCAGTTCTGACTGACTGGTGGGGAGATTTATCGTTGACCAGCCCACTGTTCCACTTGGTTTGTTAGTGCTTGTTGTTGTGATGACTGTCATTAATGTCACATGAAGTCTGGTGTGAAGGACAGTTGTTCAGGTCACTTGAGCTCCAGTGTGGGCGACGGTCGTTGGTCATTGGAGTCAAATGAAGCCGAATGTGATTTGCTGTTTAGCGTCCTTGAAAGTGGTGTCTGAGGCCTCCTCCTCTGTCGATGGATGGTTTCTACATAGATAGTCTCCTTCACTCCTCTTTCAAAATACCTATCTTCCCCGTCCAAATCCCTGATGTTTGCATATTGGACAGGGAGGACAGCTTAATCATAGACGGATTACCGCATGGGCAAAGTAGGCGTGCCTTGAGAATAATAAAAAAAAATGTTTCTTAAAATGTAGTATAATAATAAAGTAATAATGAAATCATTTGAATGTTTTCGAAATTATATTAACGAGTAATGTGTGATGACGCAATGACATACGTACGTACGCCAGCCGGGGTCAAACGCCAGGGACGCTGGAAGTAATTCACAGAGAAACATTCCGATGACGTCATAATGCGAAAGGGCAACATACATAAATAAATAACGTTCTCGATAAAGGTGTTACATTTGGTTATTTATATGCCTAGTAATCATGTGATACAGGCTATAATTTACAATGAGATGTCATCACAACCAACCTGTATTAGACCTACAGAGGTTTTAGAAATACATCATAAGGCCAACTTGATGGCAACGTAATGCTCAACCTAGGAATGTGAATGTGCTTCACTGAATCACACATGAAATGCAAATATTTCTCAGAATATGTCTTTAATTAAACCTTCTCTCGCTCCGAACCGTAGTTGGGAACTGGTTTGATGTTTTGGTTCGTTGCTGGTAACTGGTGTCGTAGAGTCCGGGTAAAAGTGTTAGAGGAAAAGGGGAACGAAGAAGTGGCACATTTAATTTCTCTTTTTATCAAAAAGCAGAACACACCGGGCCGATTCAAAACCTGACTGGACACTGCTGCGGGCTAAAACACTCGGGCGTTCACATGAGCTAACTCTGCTGTGTACATCTAACACACTGGATGTGTACCTGCTCCTGGGTTTACCTGTTTGCACCTGTACGTCACACACGCGCACCTGGCCACCGTCTTAAAGGGACAGGGCTGGCCGGTAACAATAGCCTAGATGAGGCTAACTGATTTTATAGTTTTTACAAACGTTAAGAAGAAAAAAACTCCAAAGCCTGATTTAAAGTCCATCTCTCTGTCTCTGAGAGTGTGGTGGTTTTAAACCACCCTGCCTTGAAAGACCTGTTCAAAGTGCTGGTGCTAGCCTAGTTGTTGACGTCCAGAGTAGACGCTTTAAACCAGTGGTGTCCAAACTGTTCCACAAAGGGCCGGTGTGGCTGCAGGTTTTTGTTCCAACCAACCAAAAGCACACAGTTTGACCAATCAACTCTCTGAAGACTGAGATCAGTTGATTAAATAAGTCCAGTCTGGTGTGCTGCTGTTTGGTTGGAAGGAAAGCCTGCAGCCACACCGGCCCTTTGTGGAACAGTTTGGACACCCCTGCTTTAAACGGTCGTTACGTGTTTGCGGTAATAAACTTTGTGAATCAAATCATGATGCTTCTGACATTTATAGTCGAATATGTTGTTTGAGTTATGTAAATAAAATGACAATAGTATAATAATAGTGTGATTTTTATTTATTTTTTTTGCATTTCCATTCAGCCTCTCACCACCAGGGGGAGCTGCAGCCCCCCCAGCCCCCCCACTTCCGGCGTCCTTGTCAAGCGCGCGTTTTTTAAAATGGAGAAGCTGCGCTCAGTGTTTCAGAGAAAAGAAACAAAAGAAAGAAAAAGAAAACTAAAGAAAGAAAAAGAAACAAAACGAAAAAGAAACAGAAAGAAAGATGCTGCTTTGGTGCAGCAGATACCTCCACCTCAACATTTATCACCAGGAAACCGAGGCAGGATGACGGTTCTGAAAACAGCGGAGCCAGGAGACACCTCCCCGCTCAGAGACCGGCAGGATGCTAACGATGCTAACGCTGCTAGCTCCACCGGAGACGTTCGGCCTGGTGAAGCGGCACCGCCTCCTGTGGACACCGTCCGGACCAGAACTACGGAGGACCTGAGCTGATCACATCGCCAGCGGAGGATGAGGCGGGAATGACGGTCAACATTTCCTAATGTGAACAACTGTGACGGAGAACATTCACTAATGACCAGGATAAAACATGAACAGGACAAACATGAACAACCCTGAACTGTGTCACTCATGGACACAGAAACCGAACTGGTCCGGGACGTTATCCAGAACTTTTTTTAATCGAGGAAGGCCAGAAGAAGATGATGCAGGTGAGCTACAGGTGAGTCTGATTCACGTCTGAATGTGTTTAAGGTGGTCTGTGATTGGAGGATGAGCGAAGGGGCGGGAAGTGTGGAAACAGTTTGAGCTGAAGATGTTGTTGTTGTTGTTGAAGTTGTTGTTGTTGAAGTTGTTGTTGTTGAAGTTGTTGTTGTTGTTGTAGTTGTTGAGGTTGTTGTTGTTGAAGTTGTTGTTGTTGTTGTTGTTGTTGTTGAAGTTGTTGTTGTTGAAGTTGTTGTTGAAGTTGTTGTTGTTGAAGTTGTTGAGGTTGTTGTTGTTGTTGTTGAAGTTGTTGAGGTTGTTGAAGTTGTTGAGGTTGTTGAAGTTGAAGTTGTTGTTGTTGTTGTTGTAGTTGAAGTTGTTGTTGAAGTTGTTGTTGAAGTTGTTGTCGTGGTTACAGCCGACAGTAACCATTAATGTTCCGGCAGTAAACAGACGTTTTTCTAACTAACTCATCGTCATGGTCACCTCATCTCTTCAACACGTCCTGGCGGATGCTACAATATGTTTGTGCAGTGAAGACGAGTCTGAGTGTGTGCTGTGAATTATACAGCATACTGTGTATGGAGAATGAAAACATGACGTCCATCATTGTGTGGCCATTATACGTGCATCAGTGCTGGGATAGATTATTCAGAGGCCGAGTGTCACATCACCATGGACAGCCCGTTTTTTTGTGGTTGTGTGTTGCCCGGTGTTGTTATGTGCGTAATGGGAACAGCGTCTTTGTGTGTGTAGGCAGGGGCCTGTGGTCATGATAATCCGTCTGTGAGCTTAATGAATTTTCCAAAAATGGTCGTTTAAATGTTTCCTGTAGCTAGAGATGGATACTAACAACCTGTATTAATAGCTGCTTTAATCTTTCTTTTGTAGGCACAGAGGGCAGCAGCGTTAATTTGGACTCCTGGGATCTGCTTAATTACGTAAGTCCAATTAATCACTCTTCTTTTAACTCAAACTTTGTCAGGTGTTGTTGGTTCTGGACAAGTGGCTTTATCAGTGTTTATGCTGAAAGAGTAAATTAGTACCATCACAGCTGGTGATGCAGTGTCAGCAGTGTTTTCACGGTAAGTTGCTGACCAGTTTGTGAAATATGTAGCTGAAGTTGCAGCTTACAAAAATGAACTTTGTGGTCCTGGTCTCAGTTATAAACACTTGGTTACGGTTAGTGTGTTAAAGTCTGACATTATGTTTGCGGCTTGATAATAACATCACCTGACTTCCTCCTCCAGATGGACATGGAGTCATAGTCATTATGGCCTCGAGAGGCCTTGGTCACCTGAAAGTAAACGTTTGTGGTTTTGGTGCATTTAAATGGGGATCAGCCAGCAGCTGATATTCCATATGTCTGACTTCTTCAACACAAAGCAATTAAAGAGCATTTGTAGTTTCAGGTTACACACCTATTTAGTTGGGACAGCAGTAAAGGCAGGGATCACTGACACATGAGTGAACATGAGCACTTCCACAAAAGACTCTTGTTTAATTGAAGATTTATTTAGGAAGTGATTTTAACAGGTAGCATATTTATAACACTATAACAGATCTGTAACTTCTAAGGTGGGTTACATTATATGTATTACGGTCAGTAACTATGCTACATCTACTACACAGGACACATAACCATTACGGACTCTGTACAACACTGCACTCAGTAGATTTATGCACTGACTGGAGGGAAACACAATAGTGCTGCACAGATCAAGAGTGGGAAATGATGTGTTGTTCCTTTTCTTTCAAACACTACAACTGCTTAGGTTTGTTCCTCTCCCCCTTGGTGATCTTGTTTTATTCTGATCCATTCAAGTTCACCACACTTTGAATGAAGTGTAATTATTTGTTATAAGAAGTTATACAAGTGAACAACACATTTAATGTAGTACATGTTTTTCCGTTACCATTGAACAGTGTAAGCAGGGTATGAACTTCATGACGGACTCTTCAGAGTGTTTTGTGGCTGAGTTTTAGCACTATTTGTACAGAGCAGATATCTTTTCAGGTACTTCCTAAATGTCTTGTCTCGTATCCCATAAACAATCGGACTGATGATTCGAGGCAGAACCTGAACCAGTATCGCAATAGTAAAGCGAATAGCCAGTACTCCTCTTGGGAACAAGTATGTCAGACCTTCTATGAGAAGATGAAAAACGTAGGTGAGCATACACAACAGCAGCTGGAAACCGTGGAGGAGGACGGTGTTCCTTGCTTTCTTGGAGTCTGCAGAAGCTGCCTGTGCAGCAAAGAGGATCCTGAAGTATGTATAGAAAAGAGTGAACCAAATGATGACCAAAAACACTGTGTTGGTTATATCTCTCTTCTCTGCAAGTTTAGGGTTTCTAAAAATATTTTCCCGAAGACAAAAAACTCTGGAATGAAAGAATTCCTGCGATTCTTTCGCTAATGCATCAAATAAATCTGGCAGGATTGAAAGTGTGCTTAGCACCCAGATCAGGCCGATCACAACATATGTTTTCTTGACTGTACAGATCTGGGTGTGGCGGAGAGGGAAGCATATGGCGATGTAACACTCTACTGCCATAACAGCAAGGGTTAGGGGATTGTTTAGATTTGCAAATATAGCAATCATAAGCAAAACTATGCATAAGGACACATTAAGAGTGAACACGATGTAACTCAGGACCTGAATAAGTGTAAACATGGTCAGCAGGATCATATCATTGATTACCAGGTGGATGTACAGGATGTATCGAGGGTTCATGTTGAAAACCTGCAGGAAAGGACAAAGAATAGGAAGTGTGCCACTGATTATATGAGAACAAATCACAGTCTATCCTAAACATGCAAAATGATTTTCTAGAAATGGACTCAGACCTGATGTTTTTTGAATGTGTGTACCAGGGTACCGTTGACATAGTTGATGGAGATGCAGAGAAACACAGTAATCACGTTCTTGAGTATAGCTGTGTTTAAAGTGTCCCGATAGACCACTGTTGTGACATTCTTGCCAGTATTCGAAAAGTTCATGAGTCAACTGACGACGTCCCTTTAAATCTGTTTCACAGGAGAACAAATCACCAAATTGAAAGAAGCTTTACTATATGAAATAAAGAACATTATTAGATTTGGACTGAACATTTTCAATAAATACCATTTCCACTAAGTATCTATCAACAACTATAGTTATTTTATGATGGCTCACTGTCTCAATGACATGGTTTACTGGGACACTTGAACAGAACAAAGTCATCATAAATGTTATTACAAACACCTCTGCTTAATAATAAAAATAATAATGCTGGCTGCATTGCATTAAATCTCCCAGTAGACACTAACAAATTCTTAGGCCAAAATTCATTTTGCATTTCAATTGCATATAAAAGTTCCATCCATTTGAATTACATAGGTTTTAATATAAATTTACTAATAAACTCAATGTGCTTCCACTACACAGTAGTGTAGCAGTAACCAGGTTTATGCATTCAATATTAATAAAGCCAATTTGTTTGCCCAACAGTGAAAATGAATGCAGTCACTTTGAGTTTATTAGTACTATTACATAAAATGTATTCCTTGCTTCATGTTAAGTTTGCCAGTTAATTTATATTAAAACTGAGTAATTGAAATGGATGGAAACACCTTGGAATAAGACAGCAAACTGAAATGCAGTTATTAATTACACCTTCCTTTTTCCTGCTACATGTACATGACTGAATTACTACACTAAAAAATATATATTAAGCACAGTCAAAATTTACATTTTCATAGCAACAAAACACTGAATTCTCCAGTTGACAACATCTAAAACCTACTGTACAGAATTAAACACAAAATGCATCATAAGCAACATTGTCTTGAATACACACAATAACACAGAATGTTCTCACCTTTCCGATAGTCATATGCCGGTGATACATACAGTGAGTCAGATGATGAAATTACCTCATATATAGTGGTGAAATGCAAATATCATGGGATCAAGATCGCCCGTCACAGGTTTGAGTGTGTGTGTGTGTGTGTGTGTGTGTGTGTGTGTATGTGTTTGTGAGGCAGTGTGTATCCAGCAGGAAAGGCCTGGGACTAATTCTGCAGATTGTGTAGCATGTGTGCGTCATACGTTTTTAATAAAATGACATCATCATACATTGATATGGTCGATGCTTCCATATATAGTGTGTGTTAATAAAAATTAGGATTATACTGGGGCATGTTAGCCCCAGCATGTTAGCGTTGATGCGCTAGCAATTAACATTAGCATGTTAGCATTAGCATGTTAGCATTAACATGTATTTCGTTTTTAGTGGCTAATGCTAGTTAGCACTAATTTTAGCATTGGCCGCTAATGTTAGCAAATGGCATGTCTTTACTCTGCTGTCTCTGTCTGCCATTTTAGACAGACAAGTTCAAATTAAGCGCCAAAACTACTAAAATGGCCGCCTCTAGGCTTCTACCTGCTGGCCCCTCCCCCCTCTCCCCCTTCAGGCAGGCTTGAGTTGCCAAGCAACCAGGACCAACTGTAATCAGCAGAGCAGTTACTGCACCTGTTAGAATGTCGGTTGGAAATGCTGACAGAGAGAGAGAGAAAATGCTGAGACCACCCCTCGAACAGGAAGGATTTCTGGCCAAACCGTATTTCCAATCATTGAACCAGCTTAACCACAAGCAAGATGAGTCCTTCCTGATCGTCTACGTAGTCGTTTTGTGTCGATAAATGAAGAAATGTGCCTTTAGGAGCAATTGAGAGAGAAAGGTTACTTCTGCTTTCCTCCAGAAAATTTCCCGCCTTTTTAACATGGGAGAATATGAGGCTGAGGATGGGAGTTGCTGCTGCATATTTGCTTGTCACGCCAAAACTATATATCTGACAGTTTCAACAGTGTTATCACTGCGTCCGCCTCGAATTTCCCTACGTTTCTAGCTCTAAATGATTTCTGTAGCTTCACATTTGCAGCCACAGTCGCAGTTTACAAATTTATTTTTCAACGACTTTTTCTCTCCCTCTCCACTCTAGTGATGACATCACTCACTCTAGCTCTGGAAAATTCTCGCAATACACACCCATTAATTTTTTGGCTATTTTTGGCAAAACCGTTTGCTGAAACTCCTAGAAAAGTCATAGCACACCATTCCCGGCGGAGCTGGTCGTTTTGATACCCGTTTTGTGTGTGTTTTGTGTGTGTGCGACAAAAACTCTGGGAGGAGATGCGAACTGAAAAAAAAAAAACACGGAAGAAATGGAAGACGAATAAACAGAAGGAGCACGAGAGGTTTTAAAGAGTGTGCTCTTTCAGGCACACTGAATAAGCGCGGTGGATAATTTATAGTGTGCGCTTTCAGGCACACTCAATTAGTGGTACAAGGACATGAGTACCATGTGGATATAAAATATAGTGCTCATTTCTGAGCAGAAAACCAACTAAAGGAATGTTATGACGTTACCTGTATCAGTGGGGAGGTGTCCGAGACAGCCCATTTTTTAACAATGTATAAGAACCTACTGTTAGAGCTCCTCAGGGAGCCTTTTCTCTGTAACCCTTTTGTGTGTTGCACTGTTAAACGCTCCTTCGTGTACAAGAATAATAAATTCAACTTAAACTTTGAAAACTTTGAATCCAGTCTTCCTTATTTAAGGGTTCTTTTTTAAAAAATTCTAATAACATAGTGACTTAATGTAAAACCAAGGACTTAAAATAAAGTTCTTATTCATATACTTATTCTGCTTTGACTTTCAAACGTAAGAAGAAAGCTTTTATTGTCACTGTACAACAGACATACTGTAAACACAACAAAATTACAGGGGGCTTCAACGAGGTGCTGGTTCTAATATAGATCATAGCATAGTATAGCATCAATATAGACAAGATAAAACCAAATATAAATACAAATGCAGTGCTAAAAATATAGATGCTATACAAAAATACAAGAGGTATTCATAAAAAGTGAATGCTGCATCTTTCTTGTATTTGCATAGCAAATGGTAAAAGCAGGATGTGAAACTGTGTAAATCCTCTATCAGCGGCATGACACATTAACATGCAATCAACATTAAATTTTTAGATATCACAATTATCGTCAACAGAAAATCTGCTTGATCTTGATCTCACACATCTTGCTCATTTTAAATTTGAAGGATCCAGGTTGAAAATCAGTGAATTGAACCTGTGTCAGACTAAAATGTTTGTATTTTAGTCAAAAGAGAGTTGTGGTGTAAATGAGACTAAAGCCAACAGCAACAATGGCGACAATACTTTAAGAAAAAGTTGCTGTTACTGTCACGATGGCAGTCATGACGGTTGATTACCTGTGTTCCCCCTTGATCCAACTCACCACCAGGTGGTGATCATTCAACAACCTCTGTCTTCAAATAAGTGTCCAAGACAGCAGATTTGATGATACTACCACAAAGTCATTCACTGATCTGAGGCCAAATGTGTTCTGGTACCATGTATACTCATGAATCACCCTGTGCTTGAACATGGTGTTTGTTATAGTCAAGTGGTTCAGAATTGGTAATGGACCCGACACTAATACAGTACCTATCTCTGTGGGTGGCATGTAAAGCTACGGCAAAAAGCATTCACAGATCAAGTTAATTCTTTGGAAATTTTATTTTATTTTATTGCAGATCCTTTGACCAGATTAATCACTCAACAGTTACATCTAACACGTACTCATCTTAAACATCATGAAGCTGCCGTAAAGCTGCAACAAAAGCTGTTGACAGTTTAATTACAGAGACATTTAATACTATGTACTGTGATTATTATTTTTTCTTTCATTAGTTTTATTGTATGTATGAAATTTGTAGGCAAACTTGTGCCACATTTGACTTTAACTTTACAACATTATGGGGTTCGCGAAATATTATTTTATGTCACCTGGTTTAGGATTTTGTTTTGGATGGCAGTTTACTGTACACAGATACTTTTTGAAGTACTTCCTGAAAGTCTTATCTCGTAGCCCGTAGACAATAGGACTAACAAAGCGAGGGAAGATGTGGTTTATAACATATAAAGCAAAATATATAGTTTTGAACTGTCCTGGAAACACGTATGTGAGAACTTGAATTAACAAAGGTTGCACATAGGTCATCATACACATCAGCAGCTGAAAACCATGAAGCAGGATCGTGTTTCTTGCCTTTTTAGCGTCTGCATCAGCAGCTTTGGCCACAAACAAAATTCTGAAGTAAGTGTAGAACAGAGTGAGCCAAACCACGACCAGAAACAATATGTGTGTTGCATACCTCTTCTTTACACTGTAGGCACTCCTAAACACTGTATCCCTCAAGCAATAAACTCTGGTATGAAAGAACTCCAGAGGTTCAGTGGCCAAAAGAATGAAGACATCTGGCAGTACAGAAAGTGAACTTATTGCCCAGATTATGCCAATAACAATATATGTTCCATTGACTGTACATATGTTGTTGTAGCGGAGGGGAATGCAGACAGCAATGTAACACTCTGCTGCCATGAAAGCCAGATTCAGAGGGGTGTTCTGTGTGGTGAGGATGGTCGGCAGGATGAGGAGACAACAGATGTAGACATGGATCGTATCAAAGACATAATAGAGGACAGAGATGGAGATGCTGGTTGTGAGCTGGATCATGTCGTTGAACACCAGGTGGATAAAAAGGATAAAGCGAGGGTTCACCTTGAAGATCTGAAATGAATCGATCAATTAATCAGACTTTATTTGTATAGCACTTTTCATAGAATACATGTAACACAAATCACTTCACATAAAAACCCCCGACACCCACCGCTCACCCCAGACCCTCCATCCCATAATAAACAAAGCACACCACGAACTGAGGAAGCACCATCTCATCGCCCTGCAGTGAGGAATCACTGGAGGCAGGTTAAAAATGAATTAGATAAAAACAAATTAAATAAAATGAAATAATACATAAAATAAAAGACAAACAAAAGAAGAAACTAATAGTAAAACTCATTGAGTTCTTAACATCTTAAGTTTGCTCTTAAAAATATGAACGTGTAACAAATCAAAGTGACATTGCAGAAAAATGCAAATCCTTGACTGCATTAAAACTGAAATGATGAGTCTCTAAATTGATTAACTGAGCATCAGAAAATATTTTGATAATTCTTGGTCTCCAGACTAGAATATGCTGACAATAACACTCCATGGGTAAAAACATCTCTGTGACTAATTCTGGGCGTGTAGTATTTGTGGTGTTATCTTGGGGTTTAAAGTCGATCCACCAGATGGAGCTGGGCAGAATGTGAACCGACTCAGGCACTTCTGATAAACTTTGAGAGTGTCTCTAATTCTCCTTGGCCAAGCTTCAATAAATAATACAGCATAAGAGAACGCCATGATGTTGGAAAGTTAAGTTAAAAAAAAATTTAGTTGCCTACAAATTTCATACAAAAAAACAAGAAATAACTGATAAAACTGAACTTTTATATTTTAGTCATTTGTTTAATTAATTCCAAACTTATTATCGAAATATCAGAGGCTGCACACACGTCCAGATTCAAGTCAATTCAGGTTAGATTTTATGTTCGTTCAGTGTTAGTCGTTTCAATGCTTTCTATCACTGATCAGTGATAATTCAAATTCATTGTTAGTTAGTTTCAAACTTATTGGTCTAATTCTATACTGTGTGTGTGTTCAGAAACACACACACACACACACACACACACACACACACACTGTAACTTCTCTATATAAACTCAATCACATGAGGCAGATTCATCTTCAGATCACAATCCACTGTCTGAGGTCAGTACTGAATTATTATGTCATAAAAAATGTAAAACAGACTTTGCAAATGTTTCTTTATAAAAATGTCTTTGTGTTTTTACCAGTTCATCGGCTGCTGACATGAATTTCACACCTGTGGAAAGCAATGTGACAGGAGCTGTGCCCTCCGAGGTCACGTTGTTTAAAGGTATCGGCAGGGTTATGATCATTGTTTGTCTGGGCATCACCATCAACTACATCAATGCTACCATGGTCCACACATTCAGCAAACACCACGTGTGTATTTTATTAAATCCACTTGTTTTATAGCTATTCTTCAGTATAACTAACCATGTTTGTGCAGTTAGAATAGTGTGGAAACAATATAACGTGATCTTTATTTGTACGTGTACATAGAGTCTGTACGATGAAGTAACATGTAATTA
>NC_040016.1:24661292-24709179 GCF_000972845.2 Larimichthys crocea | reverse complement strand
ACGAGGGTTCACCTTGAAGATCTGAAATGAATCGATCAATTAATCAGACTTTATTTGTGTAGCACTTTTCATAGAATACATGTAACACAAATCACTTCACATAAAAAACCCCCGACACCCACCGCTCACCCCGGACCCTCCATCCCATAATAAACAAAGCACACCACGAACTGAGGAAGCACCATCTCATCGTCCTGCAGTGAGGAAACTGGAGGCAGGTTAAAAATGAATTAGATAAAAACAAATAAAATAAAATGAAATAAAATAATAATACATCGAAAATAAAAGACAAACAAAAGAAGAAACTAATAGTAAAACTCATTGAGTTCTTAACATCTTAAGTTTGCTCTTAAAAATATGAACGTGTAACAAATCAAGTGACATTGCAGAAAAATGCAAATCCTTGACTGCATTAAAACTGAAATGATGAGTCTCTAAATTGATTAACTGAGCATCAGAAAATATTTTGATAATCCTTTCACTGGTTCTGGTTCCCTTTTCTCCAATGTGAGGATTTTTTTATTTTCTCTCATTGTAAACTTATACAATGTAAACTTTTTCAATCGTAAACTAAAGCTTTGTCTTATAAAAGTCAGAAAATTTAACAACTCTGCGTTTCAGTTTGTAATCAACAAAATACATTTGAATATGTTGCTTTTGGCATTCCTTAGTGCCCATATTAATTACATGTTACTTCATCGACAGACTCTATGTACACGTACAAATAAAGATCACTTATATTGTTCCACTCTGTAAGTGCTGCTTCACAGTTACACAGGTGTGTATTAACGTCTATCGTCGCCGTAAACTCGCTGCCCTCGCATTTCTCGCGGCCACTTCTCTCACTCTCGCTAGTGACGGTTTGTGCTCGTACTTTTGTCTGCGTTGACGACCCCTCTTTCTCATTTTTCTGCTGCTCAGGTCAGGGCTTCACTGTCTTCTCCTCACTCCCTCCTAGCTCCGCTTCCTCCTAATGACTAGTAAGCTTCTCCTCCCTTGTATGTCTCGCGTACTACCTCTACGCGGGCTTCTTACTTTTCGGATCTGCGGACGACCTCGCTTTTCATACTTCGACTCAGCTTCTCGGATCTCTAGCTGCTCATGCTCTGCTGTGACACTCTTCCTCCGAAACGCATCGATCGATCGGATCGTGACACTATCTTCTCTCCTCTCTCTTTCGAAGCCGTTTCTGGGGAGTACTAAGTATGCTGCCTCCCGCTTGTTCCCAGTGCCTTCCCTTTTTCACTCTTCTGAGCTACCTAGAACTCATATCGTCCCTTGAGGGGGGGGGGGGGGGGGGGGGGGGGGGGGGGGGGGGGGGGAGGGGGGGGGGGGGGGGGGGGGGGGGGGGGGGGGGGGGGGGGGGGGGGGGGGGGGGGGGGGGGGGGGGGGGGGGAGGGGGGGGGGGGAGGGGGGGGGGGGGGAGGGGGGGGGGGGGGGGGGGGGGGGGGGGGGGGGGGGGAGGAAAAAAGGAGGGAGAAAAACAAAGAGAAAGAATGGATGCTCAGTCCTTGCCGCAATGGGCCCGGTTGAATTCCGACCTGTGGCCTATTGCTGTAATGTCAGTTCCCCCATCGCTCCTCCCCAGCATTCCTGTCACTTCTTCAGCGGTCTTTGTCCAAATAATAGCTTGAAAAAGGCAAAAAAAGAAAAAGAAAAAAAAAAAAGCCGAAATATTTCACAAAAATGTAAAATATGTAACTCAGTATATATATTGTTATGACTGTCTTTCCTACCCATGTTCATGTGCCCTGGATCAAACTGTTCTGACCGCAGTATCACAAGTAGTCAATCATTAAATGAAAAACTAACAAATCTAATGGGGATGAAAGGATTAAGAACGGATAAATGGTGTGAAGCTGAACCGCAGCCAACGTGAGCGTTTAAAGGTCGTAGGGACCTGACAGAGTTAATAAATGACAGGAGGTTTGGTCCAACAGCCGACAAGCTATTGGTTTAATTTCTCGTGAGTAAAGGACAGGATGAGGAAGGACAGGGGAATTCATAGATATTCATTATACAGCGCTCTTTATTTATACAGTTTTCTGACCATAATATAACCAGCCATCAGTACAGTATAAACAGGCTGAATGAAACACTTTCAACTGTGTATATTTTCCCATAAATACAGCCTGAAAAATAAAGTGGCTTTGGAAACTTGGTGATGGTTGAAAAGGGATAATGGCTGGAACTAGGTTTCAGGGCTTGGGTTGAACAGAAAGTCATAACACTATGTGTTTTTATAGAGTCGCAGAGCATATTGCCCCGAAAACTACACTTAACACTTCTTAAATAACATAAAAACATAAATATTTTTAATATATAAGGTGTTAACACTAACACTAACTCGGTTTTTGTTTTAATGGGACCCATACCCATCTTATGTTGGTTTGCTAATCACGGATCGAAAGCCGGAGGTGCTAAACGTTATATAAAGACTGAAAAGCAGGAGCCAGCTTGCATTTTGTTTTCACCTCCGGGTATTTAATGCTCGAATCTGAATCTAATCTAAGCAACCCCCAAGCAAGAAGACAAACACAGTCAACAGTTGTCATGAGGACTATATTGCTTTGTAAATTGTTAAGCCGGCGTTCCTCATAGGTACCCATGAGGCTGGCTATACCTTTTTTATAGGTAATCAAGGAATACTTGCACAAGCCATTAATTTATTAATGTTTTGATGCACTAGATAAGTGGATAAGTGCATATTAACCTCCTCGATAACTAGTTTTCGTTTAAAACAACTATAAAGAACACCCTTTTGTGCCAATGCAATAGGCTTAAAACGGCCTTTTACAGCATGGATGAGCTTCCAAATTAGTAGGGTAAAGAAAGAAGCTACTGAGCTGCATTAGGATCTGGTATTTCGCTATGGTAGAACCAAAACTGAATAAACTCGGCTTATCTCGTTTCTGTATCCCAATTTTTGACCATAGTCTTTTTTTATCTGAAGGGCAATGCTAGCGTCACTCCAGACAGTTCAGGGTTTCTCAAAACTGTGTTGTATAAATTTTCGTCCCGTGCCTGTCTGTTCTCAATTTGCTCTTAACGTTTTATCACTATATAAAATAACAAATACCAAAAGTCAGCCAGCATAAATGATCTCATATCGTTCCTGCCTCAGCTGATTATTCCAGCCAGCCAGGACACATACCACTGTCACATACCCGTGAATGACTTTACATTGAACATTTAGGCTGGCTTTAGGTGAAACCTGTAGTCTGAGAGTCATGATAATGACGACTGATGACTTCATTTCCAGTTTCTAGACCAGTAAAATACCTTTCATTCCAGCATTGTCCAAGAGGTTAAAAAAAAAAAAAAAAGAGGAAATCATCTTGAGACCTCTGAATCACATTGTGTCTACGCTGAAAACCACTAACCGAAATGTTGGCGGGTCAGTGACTGGAGAGAGATGACGTTATGTGCAATGAAAAAAAAAATTTCTAGGGAAACTCACAGGAGGCCAGGAATCTGGTTCAGGTTCCCTAATGAAAAAAAAGCGAACAGTTTATGCATGGCAGATCTGCACAAACTGTAGAGCAGTAAATGTTCCACTTCATTCATGAAGTGCAACCCCCCACGCTGCAGAGTATACTCAGTAGAAATCTGAGATGTGAACACTGACATAAAAGAAGCAGCACAAGCCTGTGGCCATTTAAGGTACACCTAGTACAGCTGGGAGGTCCTTTATGATCCTTCAGTTTTTCACTAGGTCTGCAGTAGATATTGATGCTACAACCAAAGCTAGCCCAGGTTTAGTGTCTGCGCTTTTCAATGTAACAGGAAAGGGGGTTCACTCCCTTAATATCCCTTACCCTGCAGCTGGCCCTGAAGAGTATTTTAGCATCTTTCAGCTGGTTGTTTTTGGTTTCACTCTCATTGCTCCTAATGACTGTAAGGCAGCAGCTCTTTCAGGAAAAACTCTGATAAACAACATGTCCTCCACCTGCTCAATGCCAAAATCACACAGCAGCTAGCTGGTTAAGCTGGTAAGCTTTAGCAGCTCAAGAGCCAATTTTGTTTCCACATTCACAGGTCTTGGTGATACCAAAAACGGAGCTAAAGAGGAGAGGGAATAGGGGGATTTTTCCTTTCAATCAAGGGGACACAAACACAATGAATGTGATGCTGTGCCTTCCTGGATGATAAGCAGGGTAACTGTTTTGTTTTAGAGCTTCTAGTGCCCAAAGTAGTCAACCAAAAACAGAACTACAAAGATATTAGCCACTTAATAGTTCTTAGAGCCAATATGTTTTTAGCAAGCAGTTAGATTAAGACATTATAGCACTTGTTCAAGTTTGATGACTTTTCATGTCCAATTAATCAGTGTTCTGGGCTGTTGGGGTCCTTCGACCACGCTTAAAACAAGTATTTTGGACTTAAACTAGATGACCAGGTCTTTAGGTAGTTTGCGAACATTCTCATTTGAAGTTACTGTGGGGTTAATGCCTAAAACACTGTTCACTCAGCTGGAAAACAATGACTGACGCAAATGTATTTGGCAGAGGCCAGACGAGTAAGAAATAATTAAGAGAAGGAATACAAAGCTTAAGACCTGGGTCATAATCTTGAACTTCGGGGAAAACCAGATGACGTCAGGCTTTTTTAGGCAATTCTTCTTCATTGGAAGAACTATATTATTCTTTTTAGTCTTATAATAAATATATCCTATATTAAGGGAAAGGATAACCAGACTATTGTGTCATATTAATTTCACAACTAGACATTTATGTGAGTGTGATAACAGACGAAGCCAGATACTGTCCTCGCCTCAGTACCTGGTCACTGTCATAAACATTTCATTCCTCCAGCACGCGACGCGACTCGGGCCAGCTTTTCTGTAACTAACACCGGATAGGACTGTATCTCCAACACACACCCAGTTCCCACATCCTTCAGACTGAAACACCTGTTAAGGTGAAAAGGCACATGTATTTGACACTGCTGAAATGCAACTGATACCAACTGAGAGTGACTTGTGAGAAGTGAAACAGCAGATTGCTTTGTCAGCTACAGTAAGCCTGAACTGAGCGGACCAACGTCTACACACCAAGTGCAAAGTGAGGGACGTGTGGAAATATTTATTTTGGAACAAAGCTCGGCTAGTAGTTTCCTTTGTGGCTTCCAGTCCTCTGTACAAGACTAGGCTAAAAACAAACCCAGTCAGTCTCTGTGCTAAAAGATTTCTCAGATGGCTCTGGCAAAACGTGACAAATATTTATCTTTATTTGAAATTAAAGGGAAGGAGCCACATAACATACATCATTCATCTGCCTGCTGGTGTTCACCTAAGGTCTGTGTTCCAAGTTCCAACGTTTATATCTAAATATAAATAGTGTATTCTAAGCAAACTAACTTTATGATAATTATATAACCTTGGAATGATTAGGGTTGAGAAATTGACGTGAAGACGTGTTCATCTCTCATCCAGATTCTTCACAAGAAAGAGTGAACCTGGATAGCTGATAACACCTCACAGCAGCCTTGGGAGGTTATTCAATATTTTAATCTATGAAATCAAAGCATCATAATTCATAAACTGAATGATTTGTTTTGAAAGGTTAAACCAGCACCAATAGTTATATCAAGTAACAATTGGGCGTCTACATTAACTCTCACGATCAGACTGGATGAGACTGTTTTGACTATGACGGATGACTAAATGACGAGCTGTAGCTTGTCAGTCAGTTCAGCTCTGATTGATATGTTGCTTAAAAGAAATGATCAGTGACTCGTCTCAGAGTGATTATACAGAGAGTTTTGCAAACAGTGTTATCTGTCAGCTGACAACGTTTGGGCTGTGAACACTAAGATAACAAAGGAACTAGGTAGATAACAGAGATTGTTTCAGGTTTTTTGGGCTGCGTGTGCTCCCTTTCTAGTTTGTATTTCAGATGCTCCAAACCCACAGTTAGGGTCTTGCGTAATAGCACTTTAAAGTAATAGCTATTAACTAACCATACCTCTGTTGTTCTTCTGTACTACTTGTGAGTTTTGGTTGAAGTTTAAAAATACCTCCACCTTCAGCTAATCATGTTGACTCGAAAGCAGCTAAAAATAAGATCGAACTTGAATCAACCGACTTTTTCTCTCAACCCTGCCCTGTTGTACTTCACTGTCCCCCATTCATTGAAGCAAGTGTGGCTTGAGTGGCATTCAGGTCCTAGTTTGTGCTACTGTTGGTGGAGAAATTCTACCTTTCATGCAGGGATGTAATACAGTCAAACAAGCTTTGTCTGTTTGGTGTGAACAAATTTCGTTAGTCCTGACTCCATTGTAGCAGTAGGGGAAATATTTAACTTACACTGGTTACCAGTAAGAGGCCCACAAAACAAGCCCAGAAACTAAAGAGTTACATGGGTCAAAGCTGTGTGTTCATTTTATGATTAGCTCATTTTGATTACAAAAGCACATTTACTCCCGAACTTTATAGAAACAATTTTTAGCAATGCAAGAGAGTTTTTTTTTCTTCATGCATGAAGAGGGCATTTGAAGTATTAATTTCCGATGTAGGACCTTTTCATGAGTTTTAGCACAATTAAATTAGCAATCAATTAAAAACCTAATAAGGAGAGAAACATTATGACTGAACAGTGCTCTGCAGAAGGGCTGTGTTTATGGTTATTCACTCCCAGGAATGCCTGGGAGTTGTCTCCGGGATATACGCCGTTGGTTTGTGGCACAACACAACATTGAATCACAGAGCTAGACTGTACTAGAGCTAGGTAATCTACAAAACACACATTCAACATTGGCTCTTTGTTCCATCCAAGCTAAGTGGCAACCTAACCCGAAACCCCACCGGAACCGTCTCTGTCACCTTCGCAGCGGCAGCCCATTTTGTTCCGTCCTGCACGCGACTGCAAACCTAGCCAGGAGCGTTACAGAACCGACCACGACAGACCCGTGGGGTTTGAAACATTACTAGAAACAGCTGCGTATCACTCTGCGGCAACAGGGCTGGTGGATTTTGAGTCATCTCCATAAGTCCCCGCCAACTTCATTTAGCCAACTTTCGCCTCTAACCACCTCAGTCTTTTGCCCATACATCCAGGTTTCCACCATGTCCATGGTTAAGCTAGATAGCTAAGTTAATATTTTTCCGCTGCTTCAGTTCTGATACTTATTTGACGGCATAGAAACAAAAGAAAAAAGTCAAAAGTAGTAGCCAAACTATAAAGGCGGCAGCAGCTCGTCTGTAGCGACTTGACTTGGGACCACAGGTGGTTTGAGTTCGGGTTGAGCTTGGTCTACAGGATGAGGTGTGGACTGGTAGCTGGAAAGGTGACCAGTTTCACCTCCTGGCCTGCTAAGGGCCCTGGAGTAAGGTAGGAGACAGCCCATCATCCACAATATGTCTATATGTAATCGTGTGTGTGGTTTATTTAGTGGTTATCCTTTTTGCCGCTTTGGCCCAGTTAAACTCTGAGTCTGCCTCAGAAATCACATGGTGGAGTTATCTGCTGTTTAGGTGGTTTTTGCTGAAGACAAGACATATCGCTGTGGAGTCAACTGTCTTGACAAGAAGTGTTACGGCACCTAAGCAGAGGAGCTGGAGCAGGGATTTGAAACAAGAACAAGACGTCCTGCAAACACAAAGCAATTACTGTATACTGATCCATGCAAAGACTTGCACACCTACAAAGTACGCCAGTCAACTTGCCAGACAAAAAATCACACAAAACGTGAAACACAGTGGAGCTCCGCATGCAAATTTTCATTTAATTAATTTGAGTGTCTACAGACCAGAACAAATGGGTTTTGCTATAATGGGCCATGTACCAAAACAACATTTAACCATCCAGTGATGCATGTCTTTGAACTTGCATATGTGGGTAGAAAACAAACGTGGGATACAAGGACAGCTCATGTTAGAGAAAACGAGACATGACAACTGCAATCACACATTTTCTGGCAAACAATAGTGTTCTTAGGGCCTGCCCCACAATCTTCTCTGCGCTGTAACACTGATTGACCTGGGAAACATGGTGTAAATTTAGACAGGTCAAGGAATCATTGTCTACGGTTTGTGTATTAACAGGCTGCAAAAAATAGCTTTATTAACATAACTCAATATATGGGAACTATGAGAGAATGTAGCGGTGAGGGAAAGGCAAGGGAATATGTGGAAGAACTCAGTTGGTTGTATGCAGCTTCCTTAAAGTATGAGACTGACCTAATTCTATATGTTTCTTAGGTCAGCATATTCCAATTAAGGACCAAAACCAACATGAATCTTTTGTTTCAGTCCTGTGGACGGAATGTTTTCCCAGGGAGTAATCAGACCGCGTGTATTTTCACATGGAAACTGATTCAGAAAGGAAAGGGTGAGAAAGAACATTTTGAGAACAAAAATGATGATATCTTCGATTATAATATTTCATTTAGTGGTAATTGTTGCATAATTGCAATATTACTTTGAAGGTGAGCTTAACTTAGGATTGGCACAACAGTGATGTGTCCGTAAGCGTAACTGAAGTCGTAAGGACGTTAAAGATCACCCTCGCATGAGGCGGAGGGCCCAAAAAAAAAGAAAAAAACCTTAGAGAGCAAATGTTGACCACATGAAAAAATACGAAGCGCTCAACAATGCACCTCTAGACGGCTCTAAAATGACTTGGGATTACACCCGGAGGAAGGAAATCCAGAAGAAGAGCGAAAAAAAATGGGGAAAGCACAAGCTTTAAGAAAATATTAAATAATGGATCAGTGAACACGAAAATTTGACTGAGCCAACAAAATGACACACTCTAACTCATCACTCTCGGACATACTATAACTTCAGAATTAAATATGTACTACAGGCGTGCATAATAAAGTGAAAAAAAAAAAAAAAAAACCCTGAGCCAACAAACAACCCCTCGAGGCAGGAGCTCAGACTTCAAGAGGGACAAGCCTCTTTGAGGTCCAGGTGTCAACTGCGTAAATTGCACTTAAATTAAAACCCTAAACCAGGACATGACTTAACTGAGACCATGAACCTATCTGTTGTTTTAACACAAACCCAGGCCTAACAAATTAGGGATAGATAATGGACTACATTAATATGATTATATGATCGGTGGGGTCATACTTCAAGAAGAGTTAAATCTGGGCAACTGAACTATATTGTAAATCCGTGAAGCATTAACACTCTCATCCGTCTTCAGTTCTGCCTGACTGGTGGGGAGATGCCAAGTATTTACCTTGGCAGGACTAGACCCGTCCCATAGTTGTTAGTTTTTTTTTTTTTTTTTTGGGTTTTTTTTTTTTTTTTCCACTTGGTTCGTTAAGTGCTCACCGATGTCAATTTGAGTCATCAGAGTCACATGAGGTCCTGGCATGAACAGCCAGTCTTCGGTCACCTAAGGTTCTAGGGTGGTCAATGGTGTTGTTTGGAGTCCACATGAGGTTATGTGTAAATTGCTGTTTTCTTGGATGAGAGGAAGAACTCTTGAATCACAAGCCAGTTGCCCCAGATTTTTAAACCCTTCTGAAGAAAGATGACCTGGATGGTGAGAAACGTCCACAGACCGTGGTGTCATAGTTTTTGCTTCTTAACCCTATCCAACTTCAAACCACAATCAAACCTTCAAGAATGAAATGTATATATATATATATATATATATATATATAGATATATCTATATATATATATATTATATAATAGATATATATATAAAAAAAAATATATCTATAGAGATATATAGATATATATAATATTACAATAGATAGATAGGCCACAATGAAGCTCTACACAAAGAGGAGTACAGTCCGACAGTGAACAATCTTTAAAAAAAAGAAAAAAAAAAAAAATTTTATGACCACACTGATGATGAAGTTAAAAAATGCTGGAAATTCAAATTTGATTCATTCAGACGTGGACCTGGCTCAGGAAAATAATCTGTGGACAACCTGGTCGGGAGCCAGTTGACATCACACAGCCCTGCTGTGTCCCGTAAGCAGAAATAACGTGACTCCACAGCCATGCTCCCACAACACGCACACACACATATCCTACCCCACACCCCTACACACACACACACACACACACACACCACCAACACACAACACACACACACCTACCCACGTACACACAGGCGCATATAGTGGATATAAAGGTTTCTTTTAAAACTTAAATGTGACAGTATTAATATATAACCTCCAGCTTGCAACAAATGTATACCTACATACAGACACACACAGACAACACAACCACCCACACACACAGACCACACAACACCCACACACCAGACACACACACACACAAACACACTCTCTCTCTCTCTCCCCTCTCTCGCTCTGCTCTCTCTTGCTCCTCCGGTCCGTGGCTGCCAGCTGTGAAAAGCATACGTGCAGTCTCACACATAGTCCTCCTCACAAAAGGGCACAGCCTTTTTCTCAACAAGCAACAAGAACTGGTGAACTGGACTCTCCTGCCTTTTCCTATGGTGACTATAAAACACAAACAACTGTTTGATTATCATCAACCAAATGTTTTTAACTTTTTCTTCACTAGTTTGTTCCTGCGTTTTTAAAATGATCATAATCATATTTTCATCTTTTTACAGTTACGGGCAATATGCATACTACTTATAATATATAGTAAGTATGCAGGACTTGCAATAATAGATAATATATAGTATAATAATATATATAGACGATATAATGATCTAAATATATATACGATATATATTATGCAAGTCTGTCAGATACTGTAGACCAGTGGGTCACCAGCCAGTTTGAAAATAGATCTCCAGTTCAATAGATCTACAGATTTCCTTCCTCTTGAAAAATTTTGCCTACAAAATAAATTGGTGAGAAGTTTGTTTTTTTACAGCAGCTTTAAGAGCTTTTAATCTGTCCAAAATGGACTGTGGGGCAGGGGTGAACAGTAACAATAAGAACTTCATTGTTTCATTTATGAAAACTATTGGGACAGAAATCCTGGAGTAAAAGTATGTCAGATAATTATGAGAATATGTTTGGCCCTGGTGCTAACAAAGAAGCAGTCAAACATTGTCAAAATCTAAAAATGATACATTATTTACAGAATGGAAAGAGAAAATAAAACAGATTTGGTTTTAAAAATCATTTCATGACTCACATAGACTATTATGGACCTCTTCAGGTCCGCGTTTTATTTTTTTATTTTTTGGTATGGATGTTTGATTCATTCCTGCATGTCTGCACTCGTGTGTTCTATAAACTTCTTGTATTGGACACTGGCACACACCTGAGGCTCTGTTTGTTTATGGCTGTCGTACTGAGTTGAACCTTTTTTTTTTTTAGATATAAGATACGTTATTAATCCACGAACGGGAAATTCCTTTTTAGCACTCTATTGATGTACATGCATTTTAACCCAGATCCACAGACATGCAGTACAAGGCATAGACCATGCAAGTTGGGAGAGATGGTGGAGTGAGGCCAGCCTCCCGGAGAAGCGCCCAGCGAAGCAGGTGGGGGGGGGGGGGGGGTCGGTGCCCCTTGCGCAAGGGCCACCGCGGCAGTGGCCAAGGAGTGACCCTGGCACCTCTCCAGCTACACAGTCCATGCGGGACCTGAACCGGCCACCCTCCGGATCCCAAGCCAAGTCCCCAATGGGACTGAAGCTACTGCCGCCCCTCAGGGGTGGAAATTGACTAAGGCAGTTTAAAAAAAGAAACTTTACACTCAAGTCTCAAGCCATTTTATTTATATGAAAGCCAATCGTACGAAGTTATAAACAGAAGTTTAGAGCAGGGTCTAAACTGGAGTCTTCGAAAATTATTTACAGAGAATACAGTTCCCACCAATAAGCAAGCAACGTGGAGATGGTGGCCAAGGAAATAAAACTTCATGACTGTCATTTAATGGTGTGGAAAAAATGGTCTAAGAAGGGCTGACCTGTGCTGTAAACTGGTAACGGTATGTACTGCAAATAGATAAACATATTACACAGGGAACACAGGTGCACCCCAAGGGGGGACGACAAGGTTCATTGTAATGAATAAAATGTCATTAAGCTTAATTCACAGACCACGATGACTTTATGCAAAGTAGTAATTACCGCGAGAAAGGTCAGACGTTAACACAGGTAGTACAAATAAAATGTGGTTTTCTTATATCAGAATAATAAACAGGAAAAGCACTGTGGCATCATTCTGTGCTTTGGAGATGTCCTATGGCATCGTGCCAAGTGGTGTGTAAGCAGCCAACAACGCCACAACAACCTGAACTTGAACGCTTACCCACCTGTTGAACGTGAAACGATACACTCGAGCGCCTCTGATGCGTTCACCCACCGCCAACCCCCCCAACGTCAGCGAAACTTTCATCAGGTGAAAGGGAGTGGTTAGGAGAGTGGATACTTTAAAATCACAAACGCACGCATCAGAGAGAGAAGCTAAAGACCTGGCGACCTTCAACCCAGATTGGCTGATGATTACACCAGTTTTGATGCAGGCAGGTAGAAAAACATTCCTGAAAATAGTGAACATAACAAGAGAAAACATCCCCTTCCACAACCAATGGCATAAATGTTTGAAGATGTGATAATGAGCATGGCATCATTAATAAAGTACACTGAAAATTGGCATATACGGTAATTTTGTAGCTCTGTACACATACCAAGTCACAGCACTGCTTTACAGAGAATTTAGCATCTTTAAATAAGATTTAAATGTGGGTGAATGAATTTTTGAGATTTAAGACTAGAATCTGTGCGTCACAGAAGAAATTTCTTGAACTCCAAAAGTAGCAGACGGAACCGTACAACTCGCAAGTGTTCACATATTTTCATAATTAACTCCTCACAGAACAAGGTACAAGGTACAGTGAGAATGAACAGGATGATTTTATTGACTGACTCGTTTTATTTAATCGACAGCAACAGTGATTTTCATTAAAAAAACATTCCACATCAAATCCAGCCATTTTCTGGAACCGCTTATCCTACACGTAGGGCGCTTAGGAACGCAACTTGGGTAAAAGGCATGGTACACACTGAAACAAGTCACCAGTTCCCAAAATCACAGGGCTGACAGAGAGAGAGAAACCAAACAACCACAACTTACATTCACACCTACACACAGAAGGCCCAGGAACCTTCTTGTGTAAGAGGCAACAGCGGGGAACCACTGCAACCATCTGGGAAACAGGTCCAATCATAGTAAATAATGCGCAACTTGAATGAATTTAGCAGCAATATAGAAAACTAATGGAGTACAAAACTAAAATTGTTTGAAGTTTTTTGAAGATTGAGCTGCTTTCATACTCCCAAAGCCGCAGGCTAACTGTTTGAAGTCAAAATTATATTCTGAGGATGAATTTGAAGTGTACACTGTTCAAATTTACAGTTTGCAAGAATTCAAGTGTTTTCCACTTAGAGCTTATTTTTATGTAGGTGAAAGAACATTAACTGAACAGGGGCAAATTATCATTTGCAGTAAGTAGAACCTGAGAAAGTAAATCAAAAAAATATGAATGTAGCAAGCAGGTCCTCGCTGCACATCACAGAAACAACAGTCCCCCAAACAGAGAACTGGTTCTGTATTCAACTTTTCTCTCCAAGACCAACAATTCAATGCAGTAAATAACACCCTCACGCGCGCGCTTCTGCTGCTTGTTTCTAAAGTGCACAGTGTCAAGTACAGCTCACCTGGCACTGCTCTCCTGAGCAGCCCACACCTCTCCTCGTCTATGCTTGATGCCACTCAGCTTCTCCTCCTCCACACTGAACAAATACAACAGTGATTTCAAAGCAAGTTAACATGGTCAAGCAACTATCATGTTATGATTAGGTATATGAAGTGTGAATGATGAACCAAATATGGGTAGAGTTTGCTATTGTTCTTTCACAGTTTTTTCACAAATTGCACAACATTCTGGGGCTTTGACTTCAAAAAGAGGTGGTAGATGATCCAAGAACTGTCTTTCAATCAAACGTACAGTAATCTGATCTTCTCAGAAGGTCTGTGTGATTACCTCAATCGTGTGATAACCTCTAAAATAGTCCTTCCGCTTCTTCTAGATAAGTAAATCTATAATTTTCTTTTGGCTGTCTTCTTTCATTCATCACCTGAATTGACTTGTTTCCCATCATCAACAGGATGAGATGGTTATTTGCTGTATCAGGATTCAGATCACACATCACTGCACACTGCTGGACAACTCAACATGAACCCACACCTCATCCATCTTCCCCTTATATGATAAGTGAAGAACTATGTCCATTCGTTTGTGGGTGGAGTGTTAGAGGCTTTTGAGAGCTGGAAGGATCTCCAGTATTGCGAGCTTTCCACCTATCACATTTCATCATTCCGCTGTACATTTCCTCTTCCAGATCATTGATGAAGCCTTCAGACTGTTCTTCTCTGTGTGTTTTCATGCTCCTCCAATTTAAGCTGAGTCAGACTTCTTTCAGCACACGGGAGTCTCGGCCTCGGCTTTGTCCGGCTTTTCAGATTTGAACTTTCATCCAGAGAATCAACGTGATGAAGATTGTTGGATCTGACTCAGTACAGGAATGACTCTAGAGGTCCAGAAAGGTTGGCAGAACAACAGCTCCTTTGTTGACCCACAGCTTTAGAACGTTCGTCGTCTTGACATGGGACTTTGGACTTTTCCAGTGCAGACGTTCACATGGGTATGGTGACTGAATCAGTTCAGAGTGGGTAGCTGCCATGTCTAAACACCAGAATAAAAGTAAAAGAGTGAAATAAAACACTGAAAAATAAGAGACAAGTGTTATAATCAGCACAAGTTGTGTTTAGAACAAGTAGTTAGACTTAAACTATGACTGGACAAAAGGGGTGTCAGAGGTTTAGCTCAGTTGGTAAGAGCAATCCGCCTCATGTAAAGGCCCTTGGCCCTTGCCAGTGTGGCCCAGGGTTCGAATTGGACCTCTGCGGCCCCTTTTGCTGCATTCATTCCCCATCTCTATCTCCACTTCCTTGTCGCTATAATACAATATAGAGTGAAAAGGCCAAAAAAAAAAAAAAACGTAAAAAAAAAAAAACTATGACTGGGCAATAATTCAGTAGTATTGGACACGAGTGTGTACCTTGAAAAGGAAAAAACCAAGATCAAACAGGCAACCAGAGGTGAGAAGTGGGCAGCAAATCTACAGGAGACCCAACAAGTTGAAAAGGAAATCACCTGCTGTTGTCTTGGAAGAACAACCAATGTATGTCACCTCACAGCGCCCTGACCCTGAGAAAAACGTACCATGTCAGGACTTTTTTTTTTAACCAGGTTGTTGTTGTGTAGCATTTGTCCTCTTCCCTGTTAATTCCCTTTGATATTGTTTAACACACATCAGCTGTACTTCTTGGTTGCACTCAGAGGTTCTGCTGTATACTGTTGACCTGAAGGCATGAAGTGGTTTGTGAGACATAGAGACTTTAGTCACTTGCATTTACTGTGAATCACGACTGTGAAACACTCCTCTTCCAGTGTTGATCCACCGCTCTTCAATGCAGTTAGCTTGCTAATCTTTCAAGACTTAGATGTGATGACGGTGACTTTACCATGAAATGAAATGGATTTTATTTCACATTTCATCACAACCTGGAAGAAAAGTGACTTTTTGATTCGACAGGCGTGTCTGGGCAAGTTAAATGTTGAATCAGATCCAGAATCACAGCACACCTCTGAGAGAGCACACGCTCGGAGAAACACCCAAAACACACAAACAACAGTTAATAGAAGGTAAAAACAATCTTTCAAAATACAGATTCCGTACTTTTATTACTAGATGTGTGCATTTTCTACATGATGTGTATGCGCGGACCTGTTGTCCATTTCAGAGGGGGATCTTCCGTGTCTGATCTGTGTGGGGCTCTTAAAGAAGATAATAACAGAAAAGTTACCTTGTAATAACAAGCTGCAGCTGATGCAGAAGAAGGTCTTTCTGAGAAAGGAAGCTCTGCAGATCTTTTAAAAGGCACTCCAGGGCCTGTCACGCGCCCTCTGGTGGCCTGGGGAGACTCTCAACTCATACAGTTCCATTCAAATAATAAAAGTCCCTTGTACTTAAGAGTGCCTGTACGACTACTCAGACCTGTGTCGATGTACTGTTTTGTTTGCACAGATTGTTTGCATTTGTAGTACTTTTGTGTGAGCAAACCACCTGACACGATGAACATCCAATCTTGGTTCCACTGCAGGCTCTTTTCGTTTGTTTTCATATCACACAAGTTTAGTCATGAACTGCTTTTAGTGGGACTTTAGTTTTTTTTTCTCTTAACAGGACTCCATTCATTCCATAACTGGGAATCCTTTGCAGGTTCATGGGTGCAGCTGACACAGGGACATGTGTATCTTTGGGCAGGTCACATAACATGCGTGTCTGCAGACTGTGGTTGGAAACGAGCAACTGAATAGAACCCGAGAACATGCCAAACCCCACACAGAGAGGTCCCAGCCCAGTACAGATTGGCTTCTGCTGGGTCGAACCCAGTACCTGTCTTGCTGTGAGCCGACCATACACTACTTTTGGCTGGGGAAAAAGTAAATGATGTATTCATTACATAAATCCAACCTTAATAGTGAACTGCGTGAAGACAGATGAAGCAGATGACTATATATATATATAATATATAGATATATATTATATAATATATATAATATATATAATAGATATATATATATAATATATTTGTGAAGTTTTCACACACCTCTACTGACTAAAATGTGTGTTTTTATCCATTCCTTCAGCTTTAAACACAATCACAGTGGCACCATTTTGAAACAATATGAATTTTTTGTTCTCTACAAGTTAAAACGTGGAAGACATTTCCTAAAAAGAAAATTGGCAGCAGGATTGGTCTTAATGGAATGTAGTTTATTTGGACATGACCTGGAAGATAAAAACTCTCTGCTGATAGCCCTGCTGCATACAGAGGACATTTTTCAGGCAGTCCATGCAGAATTACTGAAAGTCAAATAAATTATTCAAGTGTTGAATCATAAGAGCATCAAAACTACAGCTGACAGCGTTTAAAACTTTTTTTTAACACAATCCAGCAGACATAAGCCCACATTAGCATTGATCTTGAGTTGTGTTTATGGGCAACCTGCCAATTGCAAGTCAGGTTTTTAAAAAAAAAAAAAAAATTCGACTCTCCTTCAGGGTTTGATTCTACACCAACTTCTGGAAAGAATATCGGGGTTTTGGTCATTGTGGTGCCTAGAATGAAAAGGCAGAAGGATTACCAAGTCTTAGGATTCAGCTTCTGGGCTGTTTTATATTTATTTATTTAGTTTTCAACACAGTTATCGGACAGTGTTTTTTACACTCTTAAAAAATGAAACCCAATAAGAGAGAAAATGTGAAAATTGGAGGTCTGAATATTTAAATTCAGGTTGTTGAGAGAAACAAGTCTTCTTGCTTAACACAATGAAGGTCCGTCAAACTGCTTCGCAACTTACATTTAAACACCATCCTACATGTCTATTTAATATCTTTATGTCACAGTTACACTTCACGTCCAGCAGAGAGTCACATTTTGTGGATTTATCAGCGCTCACGCTGTCAACACCGTTTTCTCCGACAATGTTTCGACAAAGGTTTCAAATCAGTTTGTAAATTCCAACTGCACTTTCTGTTACCCTTCTATACCAGTTCAGAGTAAGTCCTGAACATTCACATCTTCATGTCCCCCTGTGGCCTCAATACAATGGGACTTCCACAGAACTTCAAGCTGTTGCTCTCAGGTCCGTACAAGGGAATTTCCGGAGGGATCTGGGATGAACCACCTATCCGACAGATCCATGTGAACAGCGGGGTAATTCCACGGTTTTTAATGGGGCCGTTTCCAGTGCAGCAGATGTGCCATCCTGTAAGACGTTTGTCTGAGTAACTGGCATACATGGACTCCAGCCTGGACACAAGAACTAAACTGAGGCTAACGATATATATTTTGCTATTTACTGAATGAAACTGAAATGAAAGCATGCATGTGGAACAGCAGTGATGAAGCTTACCATGTGTCTGACTGCACAGGTGGGTCGCAGTGTTGTGGTATTTTGTCATTGAAAGACTATGAGCATGGGTGGAGTTGCACCGCCGCCTGCCATAAGCAAACACGGCTGTATATGTTCTGTCTAGTGGAGAAGGGAGGAGGAAGAAGGTTTTCTGACAGACAGGCAGAAACTGCACAAACGCTTCAAAGATGAAAGATGTTTAGTGATGCACACAACCGGGACTTTTGCCAAGGTGTAACAGATTATTATGTATACTAGTTATCATGACAGCCACTGACGATACCACAAATCACTGCAATGGCAACATCAATTTCAGACTATTAAACAAAAAAAAACACACCACACCAGCAAGACTCACTGGTGTACTTGTATTCACATAATTTCACAATAATAAACGTGTCCATCTTATGGCCGAGTATACAGATATATACTGTTAAGCCTAATCTGCTGATAACAGATGATATACCAATAATTAATCGTGCATCCCCAAATAGTCCACACAGGCCTACATGACATTAAATGCAGACCAAAGTGCTTGACATAACGATATAATAAGAATAAGAGACACTTAACTTATACGTATACTATTTAAACAATACGTAGTATAAATTATAAGAAAAGACTGGTGACAAAGTGCTCTAACTAAAGACTAGTTATGTATTACTCAAATTTTCTTTTGGTGTGTTTTTCCGTCAAGTGGGTATCCACAAATCTGCAAGTATAATATATATATATAGATATATATATATATATAATATAGATATCGTAATAGATATAGATATATATCTATATATATATATAGATATTTTTTAGAGGTTATCCTGGACAGACGTCAATCAATTAAGATAAAAAACACTACAGAGAGCCTCCGGTGAAGCTAAATCTGCAGCGGCAGGCTCTGCTTTCATTGTGTTGCCTCCCACATCCGTCCCAAAGGCTTGAAAGATGACTGTTGGTTTTTGGTCATAAGAGAGATAGACAACTAGCAGTCCTGCCGTTGGGTTTACAATAATACTCAATGGTCACAAACGTTTCATAAATAAAGCTGGGGTCAGAAGATAAATTGAACTTCTCAAAGCCTTCCACGTCATGCTTGTAGAGATTCTCTTTTATAGCTGAAGTTAAGCGAAACGACTACTTATTTGTTGAGTTGAAAAAAAAGAATTAAATCTTATTTAACAGCAGACAGACCAACAGTCAGGGAATAATAAACCCCACAGTTTTTGATGAAAAAGTGTCTAATGTAGCGAATGAGGGTTAACATAATGTTGTGAGATTGAACTACAGGGAAACATTTTAAAATGCACGATAAGTGCACGACAAGAAGATATGTCACATTTCTCTGACACATGATCTCTCAATGAACGTAAAGCATCTTTGAACCTCACATTATTGAAATCAAAAGTACCAGGAATAAAACAGGAATCTCCAACGAGGGGCTGAAAACTGTGTGGAGTTTGTTTTTGTAGTCAAGAAATATATCATGTTCATATAGTTCTCATAGGAGGAACTCGGGAAAAATTTGACATTTCCCCAGAGCATCCTCTCTGGGTTTGACATGTGCAAGTCATCCGAAAGGTTTCCATAAACTGCTGCCTCGCTTTACATACCTGAAATTCTCCTCCATCCATTTCTCCAGCTGTGTGGTGATCTTCTTTTCTTCTTCCATTCGCTGAATCGCCACAACACTCCAGGGTTAAAGGAGCAGTCTCCGGGTGGGATGCCCAGATCTTTCACTTCCTTTCCTGTAGTCCAGGAAGCCCATGTAAGGTTGTCTATATTGGACGAGCTCAGAGGAGAGAAACGCCATAATTTTCAATGAGGCAAATCCTTAAAAGTAAGAAATGGAACTCTGTGGGGATATTACACGCAGTAGGAATTCTCAGATTGGTCCAAAGATGCACGGCCGGTTAATACACAAAGGGATAAGATGATCCACCGGCATTGCCGATGCTGCGCACCATCTCATGGGTGGAGGGCAGGTCACAGTTCAGTTGCGAAAGCAGCAGCAATGACCAGCTTCAGTTTGATATCAAACAGATCCTTAATAATATCAAACCTGAATGACAATATAGGGACATTTTTTTTTATTTTTTAATAAATATATTTACAAAACACGCTTGGCAAGGGTGAAGGAGTGGATCTATTAATTGTTGGGCTGTGGTTCGATTCCCAGCTCCCCGTTCTAAAGCCCCAAAGTACCTAATGAGAAACATTTTTATCTTCACTTGATTTTCATAAAGTACAGTTGTAATTAGAAAATACCAAAAATATTCAGAATGCCTTTGCATACAGTACTAAGTGTATATATTGTTAGTTTTAGATGATAAGTTTGTTATGACATACACTTCCAATGTTGTGTATGCTGTTCAGTTTTATTCATCCGAGCTTTTCGGGCGCTGTTAAGCATGTGAATTTACGCCTCAGATAGTAACAAAGTCTGATGTGATATTGTAATGTTTATACTTGAAATAATAATTATATTCATACACTTCTTTCTCAATCTCCCAATGTCTTTAAATTTCTTTTCACTGTTTTGACCTTGAGGTTCTTATCATTCAATATCTATACTGAAACCTGTTTTATTGTATCAGTCAGCAACATTTAAACTTTATTCCGAATGACAGTATGAAAATATGTTCACGATTGATTCAATTTCTGGCTGTGAGCACATACGTACCCTGCACGATGACATCATCTCTAAGTATATCACCCTCTTATGGCTGATGTCAAGGCAGAGCAAAAAACGCCAAAGTTAAGCTGTAAAACAAAAGCCAAAGTTATTTCACACCTCTTTCGAAACAAGAGGCACACTTTAGAAGCTGCGTCGTACATGTAGAACTTACGCCATGTATCAATCATGAACCAAAACCGAAGACCAGAACTCACGCGGATGTAACAAGGTCAGGGTCGTGAGGAATCTGGCCTCACCTTTCCTCGTAGGACCATGGGGTTTAACTCCAAGTAATCTTATACCTGAGGCGTTTTCCAGTTCAAGTCCTCTCTATATACTGCCTGGAGAAGATGCATAAAAGTAAGACAACACATACTCTGGAAAAAGTCAGATCATACTTTTACAGTATAAAACATAATCGCCTGCAGCGTCTCATCACGTGACAAACCTGGTCAGTTTCACACAGCAGCACGGAGAGTAAAATATAGAAGAACACAACTGGCGTCGGGTGTTTTTGAAAGACGCTGTTGATGGTTGCCCATGGATGCGCCCATACGTTCCTCCGATGCACAGATGATGACGGGGACGACATCCTCTCTGACACTCTGATGGCGGAGCTTGCCGCGACCTCCGAGCTCTTTCAGTGATCGGAGAGGGAAGCAGTTTAGATTGTTTTCCTTCATTTTCAGATGAGTTAAATCAACCAGTGAACACTTAAATACAAAATGAACCCTGCCTGATTATAAATCACCGCCGGGGTGAATGTACCTGAGTGTATTGGGCGGGTGGAGGCTCTGAGCAGTGTACTGTGCAGGAGGAGACACACCTCAGCACAGCAGCACCCCAGGAGGACCCAGGTTAACTGAAAACACAAGAGAGGCAGGTGTAGAGACAGGCATCCAATCAGACGGGAAGAGTTTCCCTCAGTGTGGAAGTTTCCACAAGCAGTCATGCTGTTTGTCTTCCAGGTGAATAATAAATACATTCTTTCTGAAGAACCAACAGATTTACCTGTGAATGTGAAATGTTTAAAAACATGATATGGTATTTTTAAGTTGGGTAAGGTTCCAGACAGGAAATGTTGTTGATCCAGTGGCACTATTTAACAGGCAGCTATATCTGCGTTTCAACATCAGTTTCTTCTTCTTCAAAACAAACTCTGATACTAAAACAAGCAAAGACTTTTTTGTGTGTACGTACAGAAAATCTATATAATAATAATAATCAAACTATTAATCAAAACTTGTCCTATTACAACAACGCGGTATAATCACAACTGTTGTCAACGCTTTTTTTTTTTTTTCTTTTTTTTTAACGCTTTTTTCTTTTTTCCCTTAAAGAACTGTACAAATAGTTTAAGGGCTAAACGGTCGGTCGTAAACGTCGGCATAATAGCTGTGTAACTTGAATAGTAATGGTATTTTGCCTGTTTCCCTATCCCCCCTCCTTCCTTCCTTCCTTCCTCCCTCAAAATAAACATACAAACGGATTTGTGTTTCTTCTAAACGCCCTCACTCTCAACTCTGGGTCCACCAGCCTGGTTGGTCCGCAAGAGCAGAGGAGAAATGAAATCAAATGTACACACTCACTGGACTGTAAGTAAAACCAGTTAGAACGCCTCGCTTTATCCTTTTTATCCACCTGTGTGTTCAACGACATGATCCAGCTCAACCAGCATCTCCATCTCTGTCCTCTATTATGTCTTTGACACAATCTATGTCTACATCTGCTGCCTCATCATCTTGCCGGCCATCCTCACCATCCAAAACACCCCTCTGAATCTGGCTTTCATGGCAGCAGAGTGTTACATTGCTGTCTGCATTCCCCTCCGCTACAACAACATATGTACAGTCAATAGAACATATATTGTTATTGGCATAATCTGGGCATTAAGTTCAGTTTCTGTACTGCCAAGAGTCTTCATTCTTTTGGCCACTGAACCTCTGGATTCTTTCATACCAGAGTTTTCTGCTTGAGGGTACAGTGTTTAGGAGTGCCTACAGTGTAAAGAAGAGGAATGCATCCCACATATTGTTCTGGTCGTGGTTTGGCTCACTCTGTTCTACACTTACTTCAGAATTTTGTTTGTGGCCAAAGCTGCTGATGCAGATGCTAAAAAGGCAAGAAACACGATCCTGCTTCATGGTTTTCAGGTGTTGTTGTGTATGACGGTGTATGTGCAACCTTTGTTAATTCAAGTTCTCACATACGCATTTCCGGGACAGTTCAGAACTATATACTTTGCTTTATATGTTATAAACCAAATCCTCCCTCGCTTTGTTAGTTCTATTGTCTACGGGCTACGAGATAAGACTTTCAGGAAGTACTTCAAAAAGTATCTGTGTACAGTAAACTGCCATCAAAAACAAAATCCTGAAACCGGTGACATGAAATAATATTTCGAGAACGCCATGATGTTGGAAAGTTAAGTTTAAAAAAAAGTTAGTTAGTTGCCTACAAATTTCTTACAAAACAAGAAATAACTGATAAAACTGAACTTTTATTTTTAAGTTATTTGTTTAATTGTGTAATTCCAAACTTATATATCGACATATCAGAGGCTGCACATCACGTCCAGATTCAAGTCAATTCAGGTTATATTTATGTTTTCAGTGTTAGTCGTTTCAATGCTTTCTAACATGATCAGTGATAATTCAATCATTGTTAGTTGTTCAAACTTATTGGTCTAATTCTATACTGTGTGTTCTTCAGAGACACACACACCACACACACACACACACACACACACACACACCTGTAACTTCTCTATATAAACTCAAACTCACCATGAGGCAGATTCATCTTCAGATCACAATCCACTGTCTGAGGTCAGTACTGATTATTATGTCATAAAAAATGTAAAACAGACTTTGCAAATGTTTCTTTATTATAAAATGTCTTTTGTGTTTTTAAACCAGTTCATCGGCTGCTGACATGAATTTCACACCTGTGGAAAGCAATGTGACAGGAGCTGTGCCCTCCGAGGTCACGTTGTTTAAGAGTATTGGCAGGGTTATGATCATTGTTTGTCTGGGCATCACCATCAACTACATCAATGCTACCATGGTCCACACATTCAGCAAACACCACGTGTGTATTTTATTAAATCCCATTGTTTTATAGCTATTCTTCAGTATAACTAACCATTGTTTGTGCAGTTAGAATAGTGTGGACAACATATAACGTGATCTTTATTGTACTGTGTACATAGAGTCTGTACGATGAAGTAACATGTAATTAATATGGGACACTAAAAAAGAAATGCCAAAAGCAACATATTCAAATGTATTTTGTATGATTAACAAACTGAAACGCAGATTGTTAAATTTTCTGAATTTTATAAGACAAAGCTTTAGTTTACGATTGAAAAAGTTTACATTGTATAAGTTTACAATGAAGATAAAATTTTGAGACAAACCATAATGATTATCAAATATTTTCTGATGCTCAATTAATCAATTTAGAGACTATCATTTCCGTTTTAATGCAGTCAAGGATTTGCATTTTTCTGCAATGTCACTTTGATTTGTTCACACTATATTTTAAGAGCAAACTTAAGATGTAAGAACTAATCAGTTTACCATTAGTTTTCTTTGTTTTTCTTTTATTTTCTATGTATTATTTCATTTTATTTTATTGTTTTTATCTATCATTTTTAACCTGCCTCCAGTGATTCCTCACTGCAGCGATGATGTGTTCCTCAGTTCGTGGTGTGCTTTGTTTATTATGGGATGGAGGGTCCGGGGTGAGCGCGGTGGTGTCGGGGGTTTTTATGTGAAGTGTTGTGTTACATGTATTTATGAAAAGTGCTATACACATAAGTCTGTTAATGATCGATTCATTTCAGATCTTCAAGGTGAACCCTCGCTTTATCCTTTTTATCCACCTGGTGTTCACACGACATGATCCAGCTCACACGCCAGCATCTCCATCTCTGTCCTCTATTATGTCTTTGAACATCCATGTCTACATCTGTTGCCTCATCATGTTGCCGGCCCTCCTCACCCACACAGAACACCCCTCTGAATCTGGCTTTCATGGCAGCAGATGTTACATTGCTGTCTGCATTCCCCTCCGCTACAACAACATATGTACAGTCAATGAAACATATATTGTTATTGGCATAACTGGGCATTAAGTTCATTTCTGTACTGCCAGATGTCTTCATTCTTTTGGCCACTGAACCTCTGGAGTTCTTTCATACCAGAGTTTTCTGCTTGAGGGATACAGTGTTTAGGAGTGCCTACAGTGTAAAGAAGAGGGATGCATCCCACATATTGTTTCTGGTCGTGGTTTGGCTCACTCTGTTCTACACTTACTTCAGAATTTTGTTTGTGGCCAAAGCTGCTGATGCAGATGCTAAAAAGGCAAGAAACACGATCCTGCTTCATGGTTTTCAGGTGTTGTTGTGTATGACGGTGTATGTGCAACCTTTGTTAATTCAAGTTCTCAATACGCGTTCCGGGACAGTTCAAGAATATATATTTGCTTTATATGTTATAAACCAAATCCTCCCTCGCTGTTAGTTCTATTGTCTAGGGCTACGAGATAAGACTTTCAGGAAGTACTTCAAAAAGTATCTGTGTACAGTAAACTGCCATCAAAAACAAAATCCTGAAACCGGTGACATGAAATAATATTTCGAGAACGCCATGATGTTGGAAAGTTAAGTTAAAAAAAAAGTTAGTTAGTTGCCTACAAATTTCTTACAAACATACAAGAAATAACTGATAAAACTGAACTTTTATATTTTAGTGGCATTTGTTTAATTGTGTAATTCCAAACTTATATTCGACATATCAAAGGCTGCCACTCACGTCCGATTCAAGTCAATTCATTTTAGATTTTATGTTTGTTCCGTGTTAGTCGTTTCAATGCTTTCTATCACTGATCAGTGATAATTCAAATTCATTGTTAGTTAGTTTCAAACTTATTGGTCTAATTCTACAGATGTAGCAACTTAAAAGTTCCCGTGTTCCGTGACGGAACCGTGGGGACCGTGGCTGGTCCGTCACAGGTCCTGTCAAGGTTCTTGGCTGGTGCGTGACCGAAATGTAATCCCCGCGATGACGTAGTCAGTGAGGCCCCGACTGGAAACGCCCCTAAGCAGTCTGTGTGAAAACCAGCTGCAATGCCTCATTTGTCCACGGGGAGGAGCAGTGATGTTCCGCTCTCACCGTCGACTGTCTAAAGACACATTGAACAGATACGCCGGGGTGAGCTGATCAGCTGATCAGCGGATCAGTTGATGGAAAAAAAAAAAAGTTGTGATAAGATAACACTGAGGCAGCAACAAGAAACATGCCAACATAAACGCGTTATTAAAGAAAACTCGCTCGTAACGTCCGTAACATAGCCTAGATGTTGTTGATTTAAACAGTGACCATAGGCTAAATGGCGTAAAGCGCAAATCGAAAGAATTCGGGTGAATCAAGTATGAAATAAGTCAAGTATTTTTGGTTTTAATAAGTTTGCAGTATAAGCTTACGAAACCATCAAACATATATTTAGGCATTCCATGAAAGACTTTATTCGCAAGGAGGCTAAGCCAGGCACAAAACAGGAGCTCGTCGAGGACATACAGACGTTTTGGCAAAGGAGAGTCACCGTGGACTTTTGCAACAGACTTCTCTCTGGACTTTAAAAGCTGTGCCGTGTATTATTATAATGGAGGGAGGCATAGTGGAGAAATAAACAGTGGTGTCCATGTAGAATAAAACATAACTATATACTGCAAACTTTATTAAGACCAAACATACTTCACTTATTTCATACATATGTAACGGGCGTGTGTATACACTGTGGCTGTTGAGTTGTGTTCAGTAAGTTAGGCTGCAGTGTATGGGGTGACGCCTGGGGGGTGGCGTTGTTAGAGGCTGTGAAGCCTGTCAGTCATGGCAGTTGCCATGGCGATGAGGGGCACGAAAGTAGCTAATGTGTTAATGTTATATGCTGCTGTGCTTGCCTGGTTTTATTGTTTTTGCCGTTGGCTACGGCCACAGGAGCCTGTGTTCCAGATTAGGAATAAAGTCCAGCAAAACCAGTTGCTTCGTAGTTTCATTGTTCCGGGTCACTACAATATTCTTTCCATTTACGCCATTTAGCCTATGGAATGGACGAAAATGAAAAGGAGTCATTCATGTTCATGAACACACTCAAATCACAAGGCTACTGTATAGTATGCAGTACTCAAACCAGCTGCATTCTCCGCTCTGTGATCTGTGACACTGGGAGACCAAAAGCCCATCAAGTGCAAACAATGAGATGCTAATGAGGTTTGTATGGTTTACCTTCCTAAAGCTGCACTACAGTAAATACCTGCATAACAAAGGGCTTCCAAAACGCTCGTCTCTGCAGCTCTATGTCGCACAAACAACAACGAGCCCTCCCCTCCAAATAAACTGTTAATTAAAATAAACCCTCGCTTGTATCTGCAGGTCTGACACACAGGCCTGGCACCCTGAGACGTCCGAACCGTTTTTTGTAACTTTTTTAAGGGTTAGTTTGTTGTTTACATGCAGATAAACGGAGAGAGAGGCGCGAACACAAGAAAGAGACGCTCCTGTAATTATGCAAAGACTAGTGGTGGCCATAGATTAGTCGCGCCAATCAAACAGCTGATTGCGCCAATGCCGCCGGCATTGCGCGATCAGCTGTTTCTCTGAGTAAACAAAGGCAGCTGTCCAGGTGGAAGCGGCATTTAAAAACATCACCCAGAAAAACCACGAGAAAAACTGACAAAAGCACAAAACTCTCTAAACTGCTATAGAGATCAGGACTCCACGGAGTTACAGTGAAGAAACAAAAACGAACAAAGAGAAAAAAGTCAAAAAGTAAAAAAGCGACCTGAGAGGCTGGAACAGCTTTGCAAATAGTTAATGGTGATATTTTTTTTCGCCCGATAAGAGTCTCACGTTAACGCAGCACGTTAACGCCGATAACGGCCCACCACTAGTAAAGACAGAACAGCCTAGATGTTGTTGATTTGGTGAATGCTGACATGTTAGATTAAACACCTTAAATTTAATTTCAATTCATGAACACGCTCAAATCATACGGCTACTGTACAGTATGCAGTAGTCAAACCAGCTGCATTTTCCGCTCTGTGATCTGTGACACTGAGAGACCAAAAAGCCCATTACTGCAGCGCAAACAAAAGGTTGAGCAAGAGAATGCTAACGAGGTGTGTAAGCTACGTCATCTCCAGGTAGAACAACTGTAAAAAAGTTCTGTGAGAGAAGCGCCATCTCCTGGTCATACCCTGTAATTACACGAATGGGTGGAGTTACAGTAAAAAATAGACACGCCCGGGAGAAGGAGGGGGGTCTCTCCTTTCCCGGGACTTTGCAGGGAACCGGCTGGAACTCAGCTGGAAGACGGCTGCCATTCAGCTGGCGTTCAGCTTGAACGGGAACTTTTAAGTTGCTACTACTGTATACTGTCAGTGTGTGTTCCTATCAGAAACACACACACACACACTGTAACTTCTCTATATAAACTCAGTCACATGAGGCAGATTCATCTTCAGATCACAATCCAGTCTGAGGTCAGTACTGAATTATTATGTCATAAAAATGTAAAAAAGACTTTGCAAATGTTTCTTTATTATAAAATGTCTTTTGTGTTTTTAAACCAGTTCATCGGCTGCTGACATGAATTTCACACCTGTGCAAAGCAATGTGACAGGAGCTGTGCCCTCCGAGGTCACGTTGTTTAAAGGTATCGGCAGGGTTATGATCATTGTTTGTCTGGGCATCACCATCAACTACATCAATGCTACCATGGTCCACACATTCAGCAAACACCACGTGTGTATTTATTAAATCCACTTGTTTTTAGCTATTCTTCAGTATAACTAACCAGTTTGTGCAGTTAGAATAGTGTTGGAAACAATATAACGTGATCTTTATTTGTACGTGTACATAGAGTCTGTTACGATGAAGTAACATGTAATTAATATGGGACACTAAAGAGAAATGCCAAAAGCAACATATTCAAATGTATTTTGTATGATTAACAAACTGAAACGCAGAGTTGTTAAATATTCTGACATTTTATAAGACAAAGCTTTAGTTTACGATTGAAAGTTTACAATTGTATAAGTTTACAACAGATGTCTGTTTACACAGATTGGACCGTCAACAACAAGCTATCTATTATGTCTATGAAGGCAGCAACAGGTCTCTGTGACCCTGGACACCACAGTGTTGAGATAGACTGGCACCTACTGTTCCCAACCAAAGCCAAACAACTAATACTGCTGAGGACCTCAAGGTCCACACGTGACCTTGTGTAACCTAGGTATAGAAAATTCCATAACACTCAATAGTCGTGCAAATATTTCTTTTAATTCTCCTTTTATTGGAAAAAACCTTCTCAGTAAAGTTTTCAATGGTCGCTTACAGTATGGAGTCTTTACAAAACAGATACCTTTTCAAGTACTTCCTGAAAGTATTGTCTCGTATTCCGTAGATGATTGGACTAACAGATCGCGGCAGGATTTGTACAATGATATAGTAAGCAAAGAGAGAGTCTGTACGATTCTTAGGGAACCATTGCTGCAGGATGTCTAATAACTGGGGGGCTACATATGTTGCCATACAGAGCAGCAGCTGGAAAACGTGGAGGAGGATGGTGTTTCTGGCTTTTTTAGCGTCTTTGCTCGCTGTTTTTGCAGTGAAGAGAATTCTGAAGTACGTGTATAAGATAGTGCCCCAAACTATAACTAGAAACACTGAATATGTGATGTCCCTCTTCTTGATGATGAGGGGACTTGGGAAGACGGTTTGTCTGAGGCAAAACACTTGAGAATGAAAGAAGTCCAGAGGCTGTGTGGTCAAAGTGATGAAGAGGTCAGACATAACAGAAAGCATGGTTGTTGTCCAGATTAAACCAATCAACATTAACGTTCTCTTGATGGTGCAGATCTCTACATGGCGAAGGGGCATGCAGACGGCGATGTAGCACTCCGCCGCCATGCAGGCCAGGTTCAGAGGAGTGTTTTCAGTGGTGAAAAGAGCGAGCAGGATGAAGACGCAACAGACGGAGACATTTATTCTGTAGATGGTGTAGCTGATGACAAACAGGATGATCGTCAGGGACACTTGGATCATGTCGTTGATCACCAGGTGAATAAAAAGGATATACCGAGGATTCGTGTAGAAGATCTGGAAGGTGGAGAATAGGAGAGGAGGAAAAGTTAAAAGGGTAGAGATCCTGTGTTGACATTAACAAATATCAGATTAATGTTTGTGGTATCTTGATTCTGCCTGCAATAGTTAGCAGACTTACAAACATGGCTTAGGGACGGACTGTTATCACGAGTAATTTGTCTTTCATCTGTGCACTTTCTGGTTTGACAGACAGACTATATACATGGTTCCTAATGTAAATATTAATTTCTACCAAAGGAAATCAGTAACTGGATTATTACTGTACTCATGTCAGTGAATGAGTGAGTATCAGACCTGGTGTTTGCTGAAGGTGTGAATGAGGCTCGCATTGATGTAGGTGATGGAGATCCCGATAAACACAACAATAACATTCTTGGTCACAGCTTTAGAGAAGGAGTCTGCATACCCAACAATTCCTGTCGTATTAACAGATGACACGTTCATCTCTTGAAAGCCTCGATCAAGAAAAGAAAACATTAATATAAATATAATGCACTCATCAGGGTCACATGTTCATCACAAGGCTGACACTGAAACAAACATTCACACTCACATTCACATCTATGAGCGGTTTAGAGTCAGCAGTTTATCTGCACGTCTTATTTAACATAGCGTACTAGTATTTCTAATTCTATTTTACCACCTTTAAAGAATTTAACAGTGGATTAGTGCATTAACTAATTAGATGTATTATGAATCTCCAAAACATAACGACTTTGTGGAATATAGCTTCTTGAAGTGTACATTTACACCTTGGTACTATTTTAATCAATGACTTCATGAAGTCAGACATTAGTTTTGTGTCACAAGATATAAATAAACTCTTTAGGATGGATCTACATATCTTCTTTTCCATCACATTATCTTAATATATTAATTCATAATACATATATACATAAAATACACAAGATTAATGCAGAACAAATAAATGACCTTTGATAGTGTATTAATGTCAGTGATGCGCACGTCAAACTAATGTGTCTGTTGTGCTAAAGTCAACACCTTTTATATAATAAATATAATAGAATCCATTATGATAGAAGTTACAGCAAGTTATTCTATTTGAATGTAAATGTAGTTGCTGCAAGAACCTATCCATAAATCAGGATTAGTATTTAACAAAAAATAAATTTGCACGTGTACTTTCAAAAGCTTTAAAAAAACAGTCCAACATCTGATGTTTGAACCACATTTTGGTGCCATTTTATCTCAAATCAATCAAATCATCTGGAGAAAAAAATGGAGTTACAATTTGTGAAGATAATTTCTGCATCAAGATACAGTAGAGAAAGAAGAACTCACCTCAGGCAGAAGATCAGAGAAGCAATCTGAAATCTAAAAAAAAAAATCAGTATTTGGTTTGCTGGAAATGACGTTAACGGGATAAAAGTGCAATGATGGCCAGAAAATGTAATTCTTTGGAAAGAAGCTAATAATTCAGTTTGTTAAATCACTTTTTTAAAATCAACAATATGCTCAATAGCTTTAAACACTTCAGTTGCAAATAGTTTCATTCAACAGTCAGAACAGCGTTCTACAAATGTGAATGAGTGAACTGAAAACATAAAAAGTTCTGCAGCAGTAACATTAATCCAGTCCCGGCCCTAACCAAGATTTAAGGTGGGTCCCTCCTTTCATGTCAGCACTGCCAATTTACATACAAACACACAAGAAACTGAATACAATATATACATTTAATATAAATAGCCTACACAGAGTATAAGATTTAACTGCCCACAAAAAAAAAGGGTAAACAAGAGGTGGAGGCGACAGGAGGTTTGCTTGATGTTGCTGAAGTGGAAACTTAAACTGCAGTATAATATAACATATGGGAATGCTAAGTTATGAAGAATTACCTTGATGTAAAGTTTAACACTATAAACACACTTTAGACAATATGAATTGTAACACAACAAACAACCAGCCTTACAACTCTGATATATGAAGCTGTGGAAAATGAACAGCATTTTGATCATTACAAGCAGAGCAAACGTTAGATAACCACGTCAATAAACATGAAGACAGATGTAAACACATGCTGAACAGATCTATTCTTTACAAATGAGCCTGACAAATGTAAGGTGGGAGTAGTTACCTACATTATTATTTTCCATAACAGCTGCGAGGCTGCTCCATGACATTAACTGACATTAAAACAAGATAACTCTATTTAATGATTATCAAACTGTGTTAGGCTGAAAGTTGATAACATTCTGCTACAGACAAATAAATACCTGACATCATCTTTACTGTACCTCTGTCTTTGTCGCGTTTTTCCTCCTCTTCTTCTTTTCTTCCTTTCAAGATTTCATTATCACAGTTTGTAACAGTTCAACAATACTATAGAATATGAACCGTAATAGTTCAATAATTAATTCAGACAAAGACACCAACCAGGAAACGTCTGACTTTATATGTGCCGTGTTGAGCACATGTCCCGGGATTTAGGGGTGTGTGTTTGCATGTAAACGTGTGAGTAGGACTGTTTGTGCCTACAATTAGAAATCAGATTGTGTACGTGTGAGTCTGTTTGTGACATTTTACTGTTGTAGTTATACGTTAATGTCAATTCTTCATGTGATATACTATCCCTGTCACATTAAATGGACACACTCAAGTAAAATCCCAGTTTACCAAAGCAACATCCTCCATTCTGCTATTTTCCAGGTTTTTTAGTTGCATAAATTTAGTCTGAGACTATCTTGGCCTCAGCCTGGTCTTAAATTTTGAGATTAGACTAGTCTAATTAAGCCTGTCTATTGCAACATTAACACTGACTTCACCTGAAGTAGTAAAGTTGGCCACCTCTTCCCCTGGCTAAACCTGACCCCCAAAATACACTGCATGCGGAGCGGCTCAGGATCGGCTACGCTCCGGGATGACAGCGTACTCTGTTTGTGATGCACACTGGTGGCCACCGAGCGTCGCGAGAACGCATGAAATCTTGTGAATTCACGCATAATCGCACGATATTGCCGGCTGTAGTCTCTTTGACTCCTGCAATGGCATTCCACGCCACATTTTTTTTCTGGTGTCCTTATAAAAAGGATGTGAGGTGTCATCAATGATAGGTTGATTTTGGACCTCCAGAATCAACTTCTCCTCATCCATGGTGTCGACGGGGTGAAAAGGCGCCTGAAAACCTCTGACCTGTTGACTTCAGGTCGGCCTCGCCCATTATGATGTGTTCTCGTAATGAAACTCGATCCGTGGTGAACACAAACACAAGTATTTTATTTTGAAAATCAACCAGGGTTTTATTTTGTATTTTGTAGCTGATTTCCTTCCCTGCACAATCTGCTCTGAGCTGAATTTATGCGCCGTGCTCCAGCGTCCGTTAAAAATAGAAGCTCTGCGTATGTGTTGCGGAGGGCTGCCACACGCCGCAGTCGTTCCAGAGCCGTGACGCAGCGGAACCGGAGACTGTGTGAGCTGACACGTTGACTAAAATTGAAACGTATCGGTTCCGCCGCCATGCAGTGTATTTTAGGACTATCCAGGTGGATTCACGGACTAAACTCTGATAATCTACCTATGTATGTGTGTGTGTGTGTGTGTGTGTGTGTGTTCTGACTTTGCTTATTACATGTACCAGCTTCTAAATCTGCGTCCGACTCGCAATTTAGAATAGTGACACGAAGAAGTTTAATTTAATTTGTGTCCCATGATTAGAGAGAGAGAGCTTTGGTCGAGAGACATAGAGTAACAATAACAGTGAGCGAGCGCCAGCCTCAATAAAGCTGTTACAGTTGTCCCTCACTATAACGCGGTTCACTTTTCGCGGACTCGCAGTTTTGTGGATTTTTTAGTGTAATTTTGCATGTTTTTTTTTACAGCGTACTGTACAGTATGAACGCACATTGTGTTCTTCGTCCTAAATTGGCTAAGGGAGTACTGTACAAAATGCGTGTAAAAAGGTGTATAAAAGTGTGTGGTTAGGGGTTTTACGGCCTTAAAACATGTATAATAATTGTAAAACTTACTTCGCGGATTTCGTTTATTGGGGGTTATTTTTAGAACGTATCCCCCGCGATAAACGAGGGACCACTGTAATCGGCAATATAAAGTTATTTCCTGATTGTTCCACAGTGGTTAAATTCAGCACATATAGACACGCCCACAGCAACCCACCTCAGCTCCCCTCACAACCCTGCTATGAGTTGCCGCAATCCCTGATCCTGTGTGAATCCACGCTAAGGAGACAGTGCTGCTTTGTGCTAAAGATGGCAGATGTTTCTGGAAAAAACACATTGCTGAAAACAGAGAAAAAAGGGAGTAGAAGTAATTAACATTAGCATGTTAGCAATTTACATGTATTTAATTCTTAATAGTTGTTGTGGGCTGCTCTAGTCCAAAATGCCAGGGCCGATTTTTTTGTCCCAGTCCGCCCATGGCTGTTACGTGGCGCATACGGTGTGAGTGGGCGGCCCACACGGTGTGAGAGGGCCTTAATTGTTGAACTGGAACAACACACAATAATTTATGACACAACAGATGCTTTTTATATTCTCTTCCACATCCGAGAAGCAAACTAAGCTGTTTGTTGTTGTTTCTTTTATACTGTTTATCGCGGGGTCTCGCGTGATCTCGCGTGAATATGGCTGGCTCGCTACACTGCTGTCACGTGCCCGGTGTGAGTTGACGCCGGGCAGAGGACGGAGCTAAACCATGGCGTAGCCGTTTTACGGAGCTTACGTTCCCTGTGTGAGTCCCCAGTAACCCAGCTAGGGAGCAGCTCGGAGGCTGTCGAAAGCCACCCAAAAAACGGTAGGCCAATAAATATGGATGTTGACAAGCACGTAATGGTTTGGTCATGGGGTTTCTCTGATTTTGCTTGAGACCGCTTTGTAAGCATTAGCCTCGATAGTGGTTATGTCGCCTTTGTTGTGTATTTTAATATTTTTATATATATCCCTCCACTGCATATTGTAACCCGTTTGGCCTCGATCTGGAGGATATTGCAGAGGTATTGCTCCAAAAACTGTCACTGACACGCACCGGTGTATCTCTTCCCATCATGGCACTCTGTTGGGCTTGACGGACCTAGCTAAGGGGGGCAGGGGCTCGGCGAAAGGTCATTTGGGAATGTGTGGCTGTCTGGCAGCCTCCCCTGTCATTTGATCCAACTCACCACCAGTTAATGATCATTGTCCAAGACACAGATATGATACGACCACAAAGTCAATCATCAATCTAAGGCCTAAGGTGTTCTGGTACCATGTATACTTATAAATCACCCTATGCTTGATAGCTCCACAAGGTAGCCCCGATTTCCATACTCTGTGGTCGAGGTGTGTAGTTCCTTTATTGCATACCCTTTCGTGTAGGGTCCAAGGATCATTACATTACATTGCATTTAGCAGACGCTTTTATCCAAAGCGACTTACAGAGGAGGACCTAAGCTGAGAAAGGTGTAAAGGAGCACAGAGTAGTTGTTAGTTTTGTTAGGCAGGGAAGCATTCTCGAAACAGAAAGGTTTTTACAAGTTTTTTAAAGGTAGAAAGGGATGTTGCTGTTTTAGTAGCCGTTGGTCATTCCACCATTTGGGGACGACCACAGAGAAGAGTTTAGAGTGACCTCGCTTTGCGAGAGGTGAGGGTACAACTAGACCGTTTGTATGAGCGGAGCGTAGCGCCCTGGTCAGGACGTGAGCCTTTAGTAAGACGCTGAGATAGGCATGGGCAGATCCTGAGGTGGTTTTGTAGGCTAGCGTCAGAGCTTTGTGTTTAATTCTGGCGGCTACAGGCAGCCATTGCAGGTCGCTGAAGAGTGGGGTGACATGTGACCTTTTTGGTTGATTGAAAACCAGTCGCGCTGCGGCATTCTGGACCATTTGCAAAGGTTTGATCGCGCAAGCAGGAAGGTCAGCCAAGAGCGAGTTGCAGTAATCGAGGCGGGAGCTGACTGTAGCCTGTATCAGGAGCTGAGCGGCATATTGGGTCAGGTACGGTCTGATTTTTCTAATATTGTACAATGCATAGCGAGATGACCTTGCTACGGAGGAAATGTGCTCAGAGAGAGAAAGACGATCATCTACTATGACGCCCAGGTTTTTAGCAGCATGGTTAGGGGTAATAGTGACAGTACCAATTTTCAGGTTGAAGTCATGGCAGATTGACTCATGGGCAGAGATGACTAGGAGTTCGGTTTTTGACAGATTAAGCTGGAGATGGTGGTCTTTCATCCAAGTTGACAGATCAGAGAGACAGGCGGAGATGCGTGCGGAGACCGTGGTGTCGTCCGGCTGGAACGACAGGTATAGCTGTGTGTCATCGGCATAGCAGTGGTAGGAGAAGCCGTGTGAGCGGATAACATGGGACAGCGAGGTGGTGTAGATGGCAAACAGAAGGGGACCCAGCACCGACCCCTGCGGCACCCCCGTGGAGAGGGTATGAGTCGATGACAGACGACCTTGCCAAGACACATTAAAGGAGCGTCCAGCGAGGTAGGACTCGAGCCAGGAGTGGGCAGAGCCTGTAATGCCCATGTTAGCGAGTGTGGTTAGGAGTATGTCGTGATTGACTGTATCGAAGGCAGCCGATAAGTCGAGAAGGATGAGTACAGATGATTGCCCTCGTGCTCTGGCTGTTTTTAAGGCTTCTGAGACAGATAGTAAGGCTGTTTCGGTGGAGTGGCCACTTCTGAAACCCGATTGCTTTGGGTCAAGTAGGTGGTGATGGGTGAGGAAGTCAGTGATTTGTTTAGAGACCGCCCTCTCAATGGTTTTCGAGAGGAAGGGGAGCAGTGACACCGGCCGATAATTTTCAACCGAGGCGGGGTTAAGCGTAGTCTTTTTTAGTAATGGCGTAACTCTGGCTTGTTTGAAGGCCGCTGGAAATACGCCTGAGGACAGTGAGGCATTAATCACGGATGTGATCGGTGGGACTACTGTAGGAGCGATATCTTGTAGGAGTTTAGAGGGGATGGGGTCCAGTGGGCAGGTGGTGGGTCGGTTGTTTATGATCAGTTTGGATACCTCGTCTTCCGAGAGAGGGGTGAACGAGGAGAGAGTTGCGCTGTTGTCTCGGGGGAGTAGCAGGTTGTGACCGGGGGGATCACAAAATTGTTTGCTGATTATCGCCACCTTGTCTGTGAAGAAGGAGGCAAAGCTGTCAGCAGTGAGGTTGGTGGCAGGTGGGGGTGGGGGAGGATTGAGCAGCGATTTGAAGGCGGAGAAGAGTTTCCGTGTGTCAGTTGTGCTGCTGATTTTCTTGTTGTAATATTCCATTTTAGCAGTCGTGACAGATGAAGAGAATGACGCTAGGAGAGATTGGAAGGCTTCTAGGTCAGCGTGGTTTTTGGATTTGTGCCATTTCCGTTCTGCAGCTCTGAGTGCTGTACGTGACGAGCGGATGGCATCAGTCAACCATGGGCGGGGCTGAGTGGAGCGTGCTGGTTTTCTAGAAAGAGGGCACAGGGAATCTAGGCATGCGGTTAGTGTGGAACTGAGAGATTCTGCGGCTGCGTTGACATCTAGCGGAGAGAAACTGTTGGGAGGGGGAAGGGCAGTAGCGACGATTGAGGCGAAGTGGGTGGCAGACAAGTTGCGGAGATTGCGTCGAGAGGTGGTCATGGGTTGAGGGGTGGTAGGTAGTTCTGGGAGGGAAACCGTGAAGTGGATGAAGAAGTGGTCCGAGGTATGTAATGGTGTGACCATTATGTCATCAGTTTTGCAGTTTTTGGTAAGGACGAGATCCAGATGATTGCCATTTTTGTGAGTTGGGGGAGTACTGACTAGTTGCATGTCGAATGAGTTGATGAGGGATAGAAAGTCTGTGGCGTAAGCTTTGCCTAGATGGATGTTGAAATCACCGAGGACCAGCAGCGGGCACTCAAGTTCAGGGATTGAGGACAGTAGCGTGTCTAACTCATTGACGAAGTCACCCAGAGGTCCAGGAGGACGGTAGATGACGATCACTGAGCATTTGACCGGAGCTATGACTTTGATTGCGTGGTGTTCAAATGAGCAGTAGTTGGTGTTGAGGAGCAGGGGAGCATAGTTCCATTTGTTGTTAACCAGGACCCCAGTTACTCCTCCTCGCTTGGAGAGACGGGGGGTATGGGAGAAGGAGTGAGCTGCGGAGAGTGCTGCCTGAGTGGCGGTGTTTTCGGTTTTAAGCCAGGTTTCAGTGAGGGCCAGTAGGTCCAGGGATAGACTGCTGGCATAGGCCGGGATAAAGTCCACCTTGTTGACAGCGGATTGGCAGTTCTATAGGCCAACAGAGAAGGTTTTGGTGGGTGTATAATGTTCCAGTGGCCGGAGGTTAAATAGATTCCTGGTGCGAAGGTTGCGGCGTAGGGGGGGTCCGTGCAGTAGAAACTACGGGGATCTTCTGGAAGCACATAGTCCGTGCAGTAGAAACTACGGGGATCTTCTGGAAGCACATAGTGATATGGGTAGGACAGATGGAGGATAGTTTTGCCTCGCGCAGGTAGACTCGCTTGTCTTAACCCAAGTAGGTCTTCACACGAGGAGGGCTTCAGAAGAGGGCTGACGCCTTCCGCTGACGCTGCAACGCAGAATGCCTGTTGAAATAGGTGCAGGTGCCACTCCCTGAGTCCGCCCTCTTTTGCAAATTACAATAGGCTGTGGTTTCGGGGGCGTGTCACTTGTTCACACCTGAGTCAAATCCAGTTTCAGGTACAGCAGAGTGAAATTAATCCTAGTTAAATTACCTTAAGTGAATTCTAGAAGATCTTACTGTCAGCTGTTGACTCCACACTTTCTTCAAGCTTAACCTGGGTGTATATCATATCATATTTGAGTTGAGGGGTTTGTGTGACCCCCGTGATGCTGCGCAGGCCATGAAATGATACTACAAAAGCATTCACAGATCAAGTAATAGCAAATAGATCCGATGTATCATGAAACCATGAAGCCACAACAAAAGCTGTTGACAGTTTAATCACAGAGACATTTAATACTGTGTACTGTGATTTTTATTGTTAGTTCTTTATATGAAATTTGTAGGCAAACTTGTACCACATTGGACTTTAACTATCTAACATCATGGCGTTCTCTAAAATATTTTATGTCACCGGGTTAAGGATTTTGTTTTGGATGGCAGTTTACTGTACACAGATACTTTTTGAAGTACTTCCTGAAAGTCTTATCTCGTAGCCCGTAGACAATAGGACTAACAAAGCGAGGGAGGATTTGGTTTATAACATAAAAAGCAAAGTATATCGTTCTGAACTGTCCCGGAAACGCGTATATGAGAACTTCAGTTAACAAAGGTTGCACATACACCGTCATACACAGCAGCACCTGAAAACCATGAAGCAGGATCGTGTTTCTTGCCTTTTTAGCATCTGCATCAGCAGCTTTGGCCACAAACAAAATTCTGAAGTAAGTGTAGAACAGAGTGAGCCAAACCACGACCAGAAACAATATGTGGGATGCATCCCTCTTCTTTACACTGTAGGCACTCCTAAACACTGTATCCCTCAAGCAGAAAACTCTGGTATAAAGAACTCCAGAGGTTCAGTGGCCAAAAGAATAAAGACCATCTGGCATAGCAGAAACTGAACGTTAATGTCCAGATGTATGCCAATAACAATATATGTTCTTTTGACTGTGCATATGTTTTGTAGCGGAGGGGCATGCAACAGCAATGTAACACTCTGCTGCCATGAAAGCCAATTCAGAGGGGTTTTTGGAGTGGTGAGATGGCCGGCAAGACGATGGAGACAACAGATGTGAGACATAGATTGTGTCAAAGACAGATGGAGGACAGAAGGGAGATGCTGACTGTGAGCAGGATCTGTCGTTGACACCAGGTTGGATTAAAAAGGATAAAGCGAGGGTTCACTTGAAGATCTGAAAATGAATCCGATCATTAATCAGCTTTATTTGTGGGCGCACTTTTCATAGATACAATGAACAGACAAATCACTTCACATAAAAAAACCCCCCGACCCACCGCTCAACCCGGACCCCTCCATCCATAATAAACAAACACACACGAAACTGAGGAAGACACCATCTCATCGCCCTGCAGTGAGGAATCACTGGAGGCAGGTTTTAAAATGAATTAGATAAAAAAATAAAATGAAAATAAAATAATAATACCATCGAAAAAAAGACATCGAAGAAAAGACAAAAAAGAAGAAAACTAATGGTGAGACTGATTAAGTTTCTACATCTTAAGTTTGCTCGTAAAATATGATGTGTAACAAATCAAAAGTGACATTGCGAAAAAACTGCAATCCTTGAACTGAATTAAAACTGAAATGATGATCCAAATGTCAATTGAGCAGCAGAAAAGATTTTTGATAAGAATTGTAAACTTTCTCAATCGTAAACGTGTTTTTCAATTGTAAACTAAAGCGTTGTCTTATAAAATGTCAGAATATTGACAACTGATGCGTTTCATTTGTTAAAGACAAAATACATTTGAATATGTTGCTTGGCATTTCTCTTTAGTGTGCCCAGTATGTAATTACATGTTACTATCATCGTACAGACTCTATGTACACGTAACAAAGAAAGATCAACGTTATATTGTTTCTCCACCGTATTCTAACTGCACAAACAATGGTTAGTTTATAGAGAAGAAGCTATAAAACATGGATTTAATAAAACACACGCTGGGTGTTTTGCCTGAATGGTGGTGGACCATGGAGCATTGATGTAGTTGATGGGGATGCCCAGACAAACATGATCATAACCCCGCCGATACCTTTAAACAACGTGACCCGGAAGGGCACAGCTGCCGACACATTGCTTTTGCACAGGTGTAAATTCATGTCGCACTTGATGAACTGGTTTAAAAACACAAAGACATTTTATAATAAAGAAACATTTGCAGTTCGGTTTTAGCATTTTGAATGACGAAAATCAGTACTGACCCAGACAGGGGATGGATCTGGAAGATGGAACGCCTCAATGTGATGAGTTTATATAAGAGTACAGTGTGGGTGTGTGTGTGGTGTGTTTGTGTGTGTGTGGTTTTCGAACACAGTATAAGAATTAGACCATTAAGTTTGAAACTAACAATGAATTTGAATTATCACTGATCAGTGATAGAAAGCATTGAAACGACTAACACTGAACAAACATTAAATCTAACTTGAAGTGACTTGAATCTGGACGTGATGTGCAGACTTTGATATTGTTGTGGAGAAACTGCTGAAGTCAATGGTCAATGGTGAGGTCAGGAGTTCAGAAGTTTCAGGAGCCTCGGATGTCTTATGGCTGAATTTTATTTGAAGCTTGGCCAAGGAGAATTGAGACACTCTCATTTTGGTACAGGTACTCCCTCAGTTTTAATCAGGACGCAGAACAATGTGCGGTTCTCCTTGAGCCAATTTAGGAGCAGAGACACAATGCGCGTTCAGACTGGACATCACTGTAAAAAAAAACCCCATGCAAAATTCCATCTTAAAAAAATTGCGAAAAGCGAGTAACGCGAAAAGTGAAACCGCATTATAGCGAGGGACGACTGTACGGTACAAAATGCGTGTAAAAAGGTGTATAAAGGTGTGTGGTTAGGGGTGTACGGCTCTAAAACATGTATAATGAATGTAAAAACTATCTTGTGGGGATTTCGTTTATTGCAAGGTTATTTTTAGAACGTATCCCCCGCGATAAACGAGGGACCACTGTAATCCGGCAAAATAAAGTTATTTCCTGATTGTTTTTGCCACAGTGGTTAAATTCAGCACATATAGACACCGCCCACAGCAAAACCAACCTCAGCTACCCGCAACAACCTGCTATGAGTTGCCGCAATGCCCTATCCTGTGTAAATCCGCGTTAACATTGAAAGACCCGGCGCAGCCGTTACGCCGGCGCATACGGTGTGGGAGGTCCTTAATTTTTTGACTGGAACAACAGCACAAATAAGTTATGACACAACAGATCCTTTTTTTATAATCTTCGCCACGTCCGAGAAGCAAAGTAAGCCTGTTGGTTGTTGTTTCTTTTATACGTTTTAATCGCGGGGGTCTCGGTGTGAAACCTCTCGCGTGAATATGGCTGGCTTGCTACACGGCGTCACTTGCCCGGTGTGAGTTGACGCCGGGCAGAGGACGGAGCTAAACCATGGCTTAGCCGTTTTACGGAGCCTTACGTTTCCCTGTGTGAGTCCCAGTAACCCAGCTAGGGACAGCTCGGAGGCTGTCGAAAGCCACCCAAAAATGGTAGGCCAAGAAAATATGGATGTTGACAGCACGTAATGGTTTGGTCATGGGGTCTTCTCCGGATTTCGCTTGAGACCGCTTTGTAAAGCATTAGCCGCGATATGTGGTTATGTCGCCTTTTGTTGTGTATTTGAATAGTTTGTAATATATCCCTCCAAGGCATATTGTTAACCCGTTGGGCCTCAAGCTGGAGGATATCGCGGAGGTAATTAGCTCAAAAACTGGTCACTGGAACACGCACCAGGTGCAAATCTCTTCCATCATTGCACTCTTGTTGGGCTTGAACGACCTAGCTAATGGGGCAGGGGCTCGGCGAAAGGTCAGTTGGGAATGTGTGGCTGTCTTGGCAACCTCCCATGTCATTTGATCAACTCACACCAGTTAATGATCATTGTCCCAAGACACAGATATACTACGACCACAAAGTCAATCATCAATCTAGGCCTAAGGTGTTTCGTGGTACCATGCAATACTTATAATAATCCTATCTTGATAGTCCCAGGTAGCCCCGATGTCCCATACTCCCTGTGGTGAGGTGGGGCAGTTCCTGTATTGCCTACCCTGTGTGAGGGTCCAAGGATCATCATCCATGTTTTGAGTTGAGGGTTTGTGTGACCCCCGTGATTCTGGAAAATGTATCGTCAGGAGCATTAGCTTAAAAGAATGATTTAAGTGTAGGGTATCTTTTATGACGCGTCGATATTGTTGAGCGTGGCAGGCCTGAAATGATCACTACAAAGCAGTTTCACAGATCAAGTAATAGCAACTGAGTACGTGTATCATGAAACCATGAAGCCCACAAACAAAAGCTTGTTGGACGTTTAATCCAGAAGGATATTTAATACTGTGTACTGTGTTTTTATTGTTATTCTTTTAATGAAACTTGTAGGCAAAACTTGTGCCACCATTGGACGTTACTTCTACACTCATGGCGTTCTCGAAAATTATTTTATGTCCCCGGTAAGATTTTTTGTTTGGATGGCAGTTACTTGTACACACGATACTTTTTGAAGTACTTCTGAAATTCTTATCTCGAGCACCGCTAGACCAATAGGACATAATAAAGGAGGAGAGGATTGTGGGTTTATAACATAAAAGAAAATATATCTTCTGAACTGTCCCTGAAACCGCGGTATGGAGACACTTCAGATTAACAACAGGTTGCACATACACAGTCATAACACAGGTCAGCACCTGAAAACCATGCAGCAGGATAGTGTTCCTTGCCTTTCTAGCATCTGCCTCAGCAGCTTTGGCCCCAAACAAATTTTCTAGGCATAAGTGTAGAACAGAGTGAGCCAAAACCAGACCAGAAAACATATGTGGGATGCATCCTCTTCTTCACACTGGTAGGCACTCCTAAAACACTGATCCTCAAGCAGAAAAACTCGTTATGACAAGAACTCCAGAGGTCTCATTGGCTCAAAGATAGAAGACATTGGCAGTACAGATAGTGAATTTAATATCCCGATTAAGCCAATAACAATTAATGATTTGCTGACTTGCATATGTGGTTTAGCGGGAGGGAAATGCAGACATCATGTAACACTCTGCTGCCATGCAAAGCCAGATTCAGAGGGTAGAGGGGTGTTTTTGGATGTGTAGGATGCCGCAAAGACGAGGAGACAACAGTGTAGACAGGAGTGGTCCAAGACAGATGGAGATGGGAGATGGAGATGCGACTGTGAAGCTGGATCATTCGTTGAACACAAGGTGGATAAAAGATAAGAGCGAGGTTTCACTTGTAAGTCGAAATGAATCTATCAATTAATCAGACTTTTATTTTGATCAAGCACTTTTCATAGAATCATGGCACACAATCACGTCACTCAAAAAAACCCCCGACAAACCCACCGCTACACACCCGACCCGTCCACGCCATAAAGTGAAAGCAAAGCAACACCACGAACTGAGGAGCCACCAAGCGCATCGCCCTGCATGAATCACGGGGCAGGTTAAAAAATGAATTAGTAAAAACAAAAAATGAAATAAAATAAAATAAATACATCAGAAAATAAAAGACAGCGAAAATAAAGACAACAAAAGAAAACTAATGGTAAAACAGTTAAGTTTCTTAACTGGGTTGTGGTTTTCTTTGTTGTGGTGGCTCATTATCTCCTTCTCTTTTCAATTCTCTCTCCTCTTCGTTCGCTCTGCTTCAAGTGGTTCTTGTCAGTTAAATAGGCAAATTCATGGACTGTGCAGGTATGTTGTACTGTGCTCTTGTTATTTCTCAATGATTGATTCTAGAGTTTGTGGTCAGTTGGCGATGGGTGTATAGGGATCGAGAAAATATTTGTTTGATGTATATGAATTGTAACTTTCTCAGAGAAGTCGTAAACTTTTTTTCAATGTGAAACGAAAGCGTGTTGTCTATTATTGATGTGGTCGAGTAAGATTTAGCAACTCGGCGGTTCAGTTTGTTAATCATACAAAAGTACCTTTGAATATGTCTGCTTTGGGCAATGTCTCTTAGGGTCCCAGATGAAGTACATGGTTACTGGTTTGTTTGTTTGTTGTTTTTTGTGTGGGGGGTGTGGTTGAGTTTTGTTGTTGTGTTTTTGTGTTTGTTGTTTGTTTCAGCGTACAGACCTATGTACCACGTACAAATAAAAGATCCAAGGGTTTCTGTGTGTTTTTTGTTGTGTGTGTTTTTTATTTTTGTGATAAGTTTTTGTTTTGGTGGGGCGCTTGCTTTTTGTCTTTTTTTTCGTGCTTAACTATGTTTGACATGGTGTTTGTTGTGTTGTTGTTGGTGGTTTTGTTTGGTGTGGTTATTGATGTTGTGTGTTGTTTTTGTGGGTGTTTGTTTTTGTGTTTGGACTGAAGATGAATGTTTCGAGTACTTGTGTATATGCTTTTGTTGTGTTGTGATTGTTGGTGTTTTGTGTGTTGTATAGATTTTTGTGTGGTGTTGTGGTTTTTTTTTTGTGTTTTGGTTTTTGTTTCTTTGTGGTGGTGTGGTTTTGTTTACTCTTTTGGTTTCTGTTGTGTGATTTGGTTATATGTGGTTATTTTGTTTTTGTGTGGCCCATTTTGTGTCTGAATCTTATGACATAGAGTGTGTGTCCTTTTTTGGGGTGGTTGGGGGCCATACGGCTGTTTGTTGGATGAAGGTTTGAGGTGTTTATGTGTGTCTTTGTGGTTGGTGTGTGTTGTGGGTGTGGCGTGTAGGGGAGCACAGGGGTGATGGTGTTGGTGTGTGTTTGGTGTTTGGTTTGGGTTTTTGGGTTGGGGTCCCCGCGTTTTTGTGGTGTGTTTGTGGGTTGTGGGGTTGGTTTGTGTTGTTGTGTCTGTGTCTGTGTGTGGTGGGTGGTTGGAGTGTGAGTGGAAGGTGGCACAACCAACGGGGGAACAGGAGAAGGGATGATCTGAGATCTCCAAAATTAGAGGTAGCAAAAAAAGGGGAATGGATACAGGAGGCCAAGGGGTATGACGGGTGTGACAGACCAGGGGGAGGACAAAAATAGCAAGGAACTACCCTCTTCAAGAGTGGGGAGAGCGAAGGAATAGACAAGGGGGCACAGCAGGAAGGGAAAGGTGGAATGTAGAAAAAAAAGACAGGAGGTTTGTGTGGGTGTGGGTGGGTTGTGTGAGAGTTTGGTTTGGTTGGTTTGTCTTGTTGTTTTTTCTGATAGGAGATTAGGGTTGTTTAGTGGTGTGTTGGGTTAAGGGTATCTAAGTTGTGAAAGGGGTTGTATCGGGGTTTGGAGAGGAATATGTGTGCGCACAACAGAGAAAACAAAACCAACACGGTAACTATAACATGGAAACACAATTTTTTTGGGTGTGTGGGGTGTGTTGGGTTGTTTTTTGCTTGGTTGGATTGTTGGGCTGGGTTTTGTTTTTTGCTGTGGGTGGGGTATTAGTGTTTTTGTTTGAGAGATATACGTGTGGGTGGCTGGGGGGTGTTGGTTGGTCAAACAAACAACAAAAGCAACCCACACAAAACCCAAAAAACACCCAACAACCCCAAAACAAACAACACACCCCCACCAAAAAAAACACAACCCAACCAAAACAAAAAAAAACCCACAAACCACAAAAAACCAAACAACAAAAAAAACCCAAAACACACAAAACAAAAAAACAAAAAAAAAACCCAAAACAAAAAAAAAAACACCCACAAAAACACACCCAAAAAACAACACAACCAAAAAAAACCCAACAAACACACAAAACAACACCCCACACAACCACCCACCCCCGCACAACCCCCAACACAAGGGGTGGCCACCAACCCCAAAACCCCAAAACAAACAAAAACACACCAAAAAAAAAAAAGTGTGTGGGGTTTGTTGTGTAGATGGTGTGTGTAGTGTGGAGTGGACGATTGGAGCAACAAAAACAAACACAAGACACCAAAACAACAAAACCAAACCACCCCCCCAAACAACACAAAACCAAACCAAAACCCCACACCCCACACCCAACCAACAACCCCAAACCAAAACAAAAAAAAAAACAAACCCCAACCCACAAACCAAACACCAACAAACCCACCACCCAAAAACCCACACACCCACAACACACCCAACACCAACCAACCACCCCCCACAACCACAACCCAAAAAAAACAACACAACACCCCAAACACACACCCACAACAACCCCCACCCCACCACCCCACAAACCACAAAAAAAACCCCCAAACAACCAACCACCCCACACCCACACCCAACAACAACACAAAACAACAACACCAAAAAACACACAACAACCCCACACACAACAAACCAACGACCCCACCCAAACCCACCCCACCCCAACCCCAAACCAAACACACACAACACACAAACAACCCAAAAACACCCAAAAAAAAACAAACACACACACAACCCACAACCCAAACCAAAAAAAACCCCCACCACCCCCCACAAACAAAACACAAAAACCAACACCACCCCACCCCCACACACCCACACCACACCAACAAACAACCAACCCCCCACCAACCACCACCACCAAAAACCCACAAAAAAACCACAAACCACACACCAACACACAACAAAACCCACAACCCACAAACCCCACCAACCACACACCACCCACAAACACCACAAAACCCCCACAAAACCAACAACAAAAAAAAAAAAAACACAACCAACCACCCAAAAAACAAAAAACCAAAAAACACCAAACAAACCAAACCACAACAAACCACAACCACAAACAAAACACAACAAAAAACAAACCCACAACACCAACACACCCAAACAACCAAACAACACACAAACAAAACCCAAACACCACCCAACAAACAACAAACAAAAAACAAAAAACAAAAAACAACACCAACAAACAAAACAAACACAACCACAAAACACACAACACCAAAACCAACAACCCCAACACCAAACCCCACAAACAAACAAAAAACAAACAAAAACCCAAAACAAAAACCCCCAACACCCCAACAACACCCCACAAAACCAAAAAACCAACACAAAAAAACAACCAACAAAAAAAACAAACCAAACAAAACCACAAACAAACAACACAACACCCCCAAAACCAACACAACCCAACAAAAACCAAACAACAAAAAAACAAACCAAACAAAAACCACACACAACAACAAAAAAAAACACACCAAACAAAAAACACAAACAACCACACAACAACAAACAACACAAACACCACAAAAACCCCAACACCCCCCCACCCCACCCCAAACCCAAACACACAAACACCAAAACAAACACCACCCAAAAACCACAAAACAAAAAAAAACAAAAAAAAAAAAAAAAAAAACACAAAAAAACAAACAAAAAAACAACAAAACAAACACACAACCAAAAAACAACAACAAAACAAAACAAACCACCAAAACAAAACCAACAAACACAAAAAAACAAACAAAACCACACAAACCAAAAACAAAAACAACCCCAAACAACAAAACAAAACCACCACCCAAAAACAAACCACCACACAACCAACAA
>NC_040016.1:24583618-24661282 GCF_000972845.2 Larimichthys crocea | reverse complement strand
AAAAGGATGTGAGGTGTCATCAATGATAGGTTGATTTTGGACCTCCAGAATCAACTTCTCCTCATCCATGGTGTCGACGAGGTGAAAAGACGCCTGAAAACCTCTGACCTGTTGACTTCAGGTTGGCCTCGCCCATTATGATGTGTTCTCGTAATGAAACTCGATCTGCGGTGAACACGAACACAAGTATTTTATTTTGAAAATCAACCAGGGTTTTATTTTGTATTTTGTAGCTGATTTCCTTCCCTGCACAATCTGCTCTGAGCTGAATTCATGCGCCGTGCTCCGGCGTCCATGTTGCGGAGGGCTGCCGGACGCCGCAGTCGTTCCGGAGCCGTGATGCAGCGGAACCGGAGACTGTGTGAGCTGACACGTTGACTAAAATTGAAACGTATCGGTTCCGCCGCCATGCAGTGTATTTTAGGACTATCCAGGTGGATTCACGGACTAAACTCTGATGATCTACCTGTGTGTGTGTGTTCTGACTTTGTTTATTTCATAGACCAGCTTCTAAATCTGCGTCCGACTTGCAATTTAGAATAGTGACACGAATAAGTTTAATTTAATTTGTGTCCGATGATTAGAGAGAGAGAGCTTTGGTCGAGAGACATAGAGTAACAATAAGAGTGAGCGAGCGCCAGCCTCAATAAAGCTGTTACAGTCGTCCCTCACTATAACGCGGTTCACTTTTTGGGGACTTGCTGTTTCGTGGATTTCTTTGTGTAATTTTGCATGCTTTTTTTTTTACAGCGTACTGTACAGTATGAACAGTACGCTGTAAAAAAAAAAAGGTCCCTCGTTTATCGCGGGGGATATGTTCTAAAAATAACCCGCAATAAACGAAATCCGCAAAGTAAGTTTTACAGTTATTATACATGTTTTAAGGCCGTAAAACCCCTAACCACACACTTTTATACACCTTTTTACACGCATTTTGTACAGTACTCCCTTAGTTAATCAGGACGCAGAACACATGTGCGGTTCTCCCTTAGCCAATTTAGGAAGCAGAACACAATGCGCGTTCATACTGTACAGTACGCTGTAAAAAAAACCCATGCAAAATTCCACTTAAAAAAATCTGCGAAACAGCGAGTACGCGAAAAGTGAACCGCATTATAGCGAGGGACCCTCATCCTCAGATGAAGAGTCCACAGAGGACGATGGCGGGTCCACCTCGCTAGGGCCGGGGATGAGTGGGGCACCAGAGGCGCTCAGGCAGGGGTTATCAGTGGACGGGCGTATCCTGGAGGGCTGGTCCGGGTGCTGCCGGTGGAAGTCAGTAATGAGCTGAGGGTCAAGGATGTAGCTGGCGGGGACCCACGACCTCTCCTCTGGACCATATCCCTCCCAGTCAACCAGGTACTGGATGCCCCTCCCACGGCGACGAGAGTCACAACAAAAGCTGTTGACAGTGAATCAGAGACATTTAATACTGTGTACTGTGATTTTTATGTTAGTTCTTTATATGAAATTTGTAGGCAAACTTGTACCACATTGGACTTTAACTATCTAACATCATGGCGTTCTCGAAATATTATTTTATGTCACCGGGTTAAGGATTTTTTTTGGATGGCAGTTTACTGTACACAGATACTTTTTGAAGTACTTCCTGAAAGTCTTATCTCGTAGCCGTAGACATAGGACTAACAAAAGCGGGGAGGATTTGGTTTATAACATAAAAAGCAAAATATATCGTTCTGAACTGTCCCGGAAACGCGTATATGAGAACTCAGTTAACAAAGGTTGCACATACACCGTCATACACAGCGCACCTGAAAACCATGAAGCAGGATCGTGTTTCTTGCCTTTTTAGCATCTGCTCAGCAGCTTTGGCCACAAACAAATTCTGAAGAAGTGTAGAACAGAGTGAGCCAAACCACGACCAGAAAACATATGTGGGATGCATCCCTCTTCTTCACCATGTAGGCACTCCTAAACACTGTATCCCTCAAGCAGAAAACTCTGTATGAAAGAACTCCAGAGGTTCAGTGGCCAAAAGAATGAAACATCTGGCAGTACAGAAACTGAACTTAATGTCCAGATTATGCCAATAACAATATATGTTCTTTTGACTGTGCATATGTTGTTGTAGCGGAGGGGAATGCAGACAGCAATGTAACACTCTGCTGCCATGAAAGCCAGATTCAGAGGGGTGTTTTGGATGGTGAGGATGGCCGGCAAGACGATGAGACAACAGATGTAGACATAGATTGTGTCAAGACAGTTGGAGGATGGAGATGGAGATGCTGACTGTGAGCTGGATCATGTCGTTGAACACCAGGTGGATAAAAAGGATAAGCGAGGGTTCACCTTGAAGATCTGAAATGAATCGATCAATTAATCAACTTTATTTGTGCGCACTTTTCATAGAATACATGTAACACAAATCCCTTCACATAAAAAAACCCCCGACACCCACGCTCACCCCCGGACCCTCATCCCTAATAATAAACAAAGCCCACCACGAACTGAGGAAGCACCATCTCATCGCCTGCAGTGAGGAATCACTTAGGCAGGTTATAAAATGAATTAGATAAAAACAAATAAAATGAAATAAATAATAATACATCGAAAATAAAGACATCGAAAATAAAAGACAAACAAAAGAAGAAACTAATGGTAAAACGATTAGTTCTTACATCTTAAGTTTGCTCTTAAAAATATGAATGTGTAACAAATCAAAGTGACATTGCAGAAAAATGCAAATCCTTGACTGCATTAAAACTGAAATGATGAGTCTCTAAATTGATCAATTGAGCATCAGAAAATATTTTGATAATAATTGTAAACTTTCTCAATCGTAAACTTTTTCAATTGTAAACTAAAGCTTGTCTTATAAAATGTCAGAATATTTAACAACTCTGGCGTTTCAGTTTGTTAATCATACAAATCATTTGAATATGTTGCTTTTGGCATTTCTCTTAGTTCCCATAATTACATTACTTCATCGTACAGACTCTATGTCACGTACAAATAAAGATCACGTTATATTGTTCCAACTATTCTAACTGCACAAACAATGGTTAGTTATATGAGAATAGTATAAAACAAGTGGATTTAATAAAATCCACACGTGGTGTTTGCTGATGTGTGGACCATGGTAGCATTGATGTGTTGTTGGTGATGCCAGACAAACAATGATCATAACCCCTGCCATACCTTTAAACACGTGACCTCGGAGGCACAGCTCCTGCACATTGCTTTCACAGGTGTGAAATTCATGTCCGCAGCCGTTGAACTGGTTTAAACACAAAAGACATTTTATATAAAGAACATTTGCAAGTCTGTTTTACATTTTTTTGACATAATAATTCAGTACTGACCTCAGACAGTGGATTGTGATCTGAAGATGAATCTGCCTCATGTGTTGAGTTTATATAGAGAATTACAGTGTGTTGTGTGGTGTGTGTGTGTGTGTGTGTGTGTGTTTTGAATCACACAGTATAGATTAGACCATTAAGTTTGAAACTAACAATGAATTTGAATTATCACTGATCATGTGATAGAAAGCATTGAAAGACGATACACTGAACAAACATAAATCTAACTTGAAGTGACTTGAATCTGGACGTGATGTGCAGACTTTGATATTGTTGTGGAGAAACTGCTGAAGTCATGGTCAATGTGGGTCAGAGTTCAGAAAAGTGTTTCAGGAGCCTCTGATGTCTTATGCTGTATTATTTATTGAAGCTTGGCCAAGGAGAATTGGAGACACTCTCATTTTGTACAGTACTCCCTTAGCCAATTTAGGAAGCAGAACACAATGCGCGTTCATACTGTACAGTACACTGTAAAAAAAAACCCATGCAAAATTCCACTTAAAAAAATCTGCGAAACAGCGAGTACGCGAAAAGTGAACCGCATTATAGCGAGGGACGACTGTACTGTACAAAATGCGTGTAAAAAGGTGTATAAATGTGTGTGGTTAGGGGTTTTACGGCCTTAAAACATGTATAATAATTGTAAAACTTACTTTGCGGATTTCGTTTATTGCAGGTTATTTTTAGAACGTATCCCCCGCGATAAACGAGGGACCACTGTAATCGGCAAAATAAAGTTATTTCCTGATTGTTCCACAGTGGTTAAATTCAGCACATATAGACACACTCGCAACAACCCACCTCAGCTCCCCTCACAACCCTGCCATGAGTTGCCGCAATCCCTGATCCTGTGTAAATCCGCGTTAACATTGACAAGACCGGCGCAGCCGTTACGCGGCGCACAAGGTGTGAGAGGGCCTTAATTGTTGAACTGGAACAACACACAATAATTTATGACACAACAGATCCTTTTTATATTCTCTTCCACGTCCGAGAAGCAAAGTAAGCTGTTTGTTGTTGTTTCTTTTATACTGTTTATCGCGGGGTCTCGTGTGATCTCGCGTGAATATGGCTGGCTCGCTACACTGCTGTCACGTGCCCGGTGTGAGTTGACGCCGGGCAGAGGACGGAGCTAAACGATGGCGTAGCCGTTTTACGGAGCTTACGTTCCCTGTGTGAGTCCCCAGTAACCCAGCTAGGGAGCAGCTCGGAGGCTGTCGAAAGCCACCCAAAAAACGGTAGGCCAATAAATATGGATGTTGACAAGCACGTAATGGTTTGGTCATGGGGTTTCTCTGATTTCGCTTGAGACCGCTTTGTAAGCATTAGCCTCGATAGTGGTTATGTCGCCTTTGTTGCGTATTTTAATATTTTTAATATATCCCTCCACTGCATATTGTAACCCGTTTGGTCTCGATCTGGAGGACATCGCGGAGGTATTGCTCCAAAAACTGTCACTGACACGTACCGGTGCATCTCTTCCCGTCATAGCACTCTGTTGGGCTTGACTGACCTAGCTAAGGGGGGCAGGGGCTTGGCGAAAGGTCAGTTGGGAATGTGTGGCTGTCTGGCAGCCTCCCCTGTCATTTGATCCAACTCAGCACCAGTTAATGATCATTGTCCAAGACACAGATATACTACGACCACAAAGTCAATCATCAATCTGAGGCCTAAGGTGTTCTGGTACCATGTATACTTATAATAATCCTATGCTTGATAGCTCCACAAGGTAGCCCCGATTTCCATACTCTGTGGTGAGGTGGTGCAGTTCCTTTATTGCCTACCCTTTTGTGTAGGGTCCAAGGATCACCATCATGTTTGAGTTGAGGGGTTTGTGTGACCCCCGTGATGCTAGGAAATGTATCGTCAGGAGCATTAGCTTAAAATAAATGATTTAAGTGTAGGTAATTTACAGCGAATTTGTCTCGAAGCTGTGCAGGCCCTGAAATGATACTACAAAAGCATTCACAGATCAAGTAAATACTGTAGATCCGATGTATCATGAAACCATGAAGCCACAACAAAAGCTGTTGACAGTTTAACCACAGAGACATTTAATACTGTGTACTGTGATTTTTATTGTTAGTTCTTTGTATGAAATTTGTAGGCAAACTTGTGCCACATTGGACTTTAACTTTCCAACATCATGGCGTTCTCTAAAATATTTTATTTCACCGGGTTAAGGATTTTGTTTTGGATGGCAGTTTACTGTACACAGATACTTTTTGAAGTACTTCCTGAAAGTCTTATCTCGTAGCCCGTAGACAATAGGACTAACAAAGCGAGGGAGGATTTGGTTTATAACATAAAAAGCAAAATATATCGTTCTGAACTGTCCTGGAAACGTGTATGTGAGAACTTGAATTAACAAAGGTTGCACATACACCGTCATACACAGCAACACCTGAAAACCATGAAGCAGGATCGTGTTTCTTGCCTTTTTAGCATCTGCATCAGCAGCTTTGGCCACAAACAAAATTCTGAAGTAAGTGTAGAACAGAGTGAGCCAAACCACGACCAGAAACAATATGTGGGATGCATCCCTCTTCTTTACACTGTAGGCACTCCTAAACACTGTATCCCTCAAGCAGAAAACTCTGGTATGAAAGAACTCCAGAGGTTCAGTGGCCAAAAGAATGAAGACATCTGGCAGTACAGAAAGTGAACTTAATGTCCAGATTATGCCAATAACAATATATGTTCTTTTGACTGTACATATGTTGTTGTAGCGGAGGGGAATGCAGACAGCAATGTAACACTCTGCTGCCATGAAAGCCAGATTCAGAGGGGTGTTCTGTGTGGTGAGGATGGCCGGCAACATGAAGAGACAACAGAGGTAGACATGGATTGTATCAAAGACATAATAGAGGACAGAGATGGAGATGCTGGCTGTGAGCTGGATCATGTCGTTGAACACCAGGTGGATAAAAAGGATAAAGCGAGGGTTCACCTTGAAGATCTGAAATGAATCAAATCAATTAATCAGACTTTATTTGTGTAGCACTTTTTATAGAATACATGTAACACAAATCACTTCACATAAAAACCCCCGACACCCACCGCTCACCCCGGACCCAGGTTAAAAATGAATTAGATAAAAACAAATAAAATGAAATAAAATAATACATCGAAAATAAAAGACATCGAAAATAAAAGACAAACAAAAGAAGAAACTAATGGTAAAACTGATTAAGTTCTTAACATCTTAAGTTTGCTCTTAAAAATATGAATGTGTAACAAATCAAAGTGACATTGCAGAAAAATGCAAATCCTTGACTGCATTAAAACTGAAATGATGAGTCTCTAAATTGATCAATTGAGCATCAGAAAATATTTTGATAATTGTAAACTTATACAATTGTAAACTTTTTCAATCGTAAACTAAAGCTTTGTCTTATAAAATGTCAGAATATTTAACAACTCTGCGTTTCAGTTTGTTAATCATACAAAATACATTTGAATATGTTGCTTTTGGCATTTCTCTTTAGTGTCCCATATTAATTACATGTTACTTCATCGTACAGACTCTATGTACACGTACAAATAAAGATCACGTTATATTGTTTCCACACTATTCTAACTGCACAAACAATGGTTAGTTATACTGAAGAATAGCTATAAAACAAGTGGATTTAATAAAATACACACGTGGTGTTTGCTGAATGTGTGGACCATGGTAGCATTGATGTAGTTGATGGTGATGCCCAGACAAACAATGATCATAACCCTGCCGATACCTTTAAACAACGTGACCTCGGAGGGCACAGCTCCTGTCACATTGCTTTCCACAGGTGTGAAATTCATGTCAGCAGCCGATGAACTGGTTTAAAAACACAAAAGACATTTTATAATAAAGAAACATTTGCAAAGTCTGTTTTACATTTTTTATGACATAATAATTCAGTACTGACCTCAGACAGTGGATTGTGATCTGAAGATGAATCTGCCTCATGTGACTGAGTTTGAGTTTATATAGAGAAGTTACAGTGTGTGTGTGTGGGTGTGTGTGTTTCTGATAGGAACACACACTGACAGTATAGAATTAGACCAATAAGTTTGAAACTAACTAACAATGAATTTGAATTATCACTGATCAGTGATAGAAAGCATTGAAACGACTAACACTGAATGAACATAAAATCTAACCTGAATTGACTTGAATCTGGACGTGATGTGCAGCCTCTGATATGTCGATATATAAGTTTGGAATTACACAATTAAACAAATAACATTAAAATATAAAAGTTCAGTTTCATCAGCTGCTCAGTACTCAATAGTCGTGGAAATATTTCCCTTTAATTCTCCTTTTATTAAAAAAAAACTTTCTCAGTAAAGTTTTCAATGGTCGCTTCCAGTATGGAGTCTTTACAGATACCTTTTCAAGTACTTACTGAAAGTATTGTCTCGTATTCCGTAGATGATTGGACTAACAGATCGCGGCACGATTTGTATCCTGTATTCTGTATTATACTGCAGATCCTATGACCAGATTAATATTGTCACTAATATCGAATAGTAGTGGTGGGCAGGTCGATCCAAATATTGATAGTATCAATACCAAGTCGGTATCGGATTGATACTAGCCTGGTGAGATCGATTCTATACTAGCCTGGTGAGATCGATTCTTCACTTTAAGTTCCGCTCTTGTTTGCAATGTTGCGGTTTCGGCAAAGAGGAGACAGCCAGGTCGCCGGACTCGCCGCTCCTGTTTGTATGAAATTTGTAGGTAACTTTCCAACATCATGGCGTTCTCGAAATATTATTTTATGTCACCGGGTTCAGGATTTTGTTTTTGATGGCAGTTTACTGTACACAGATACTTTTTGAAGTACTTCCTGAAAGTCTTATCTCGTAGCCCGTAGACAATAGGACTAACAAAGCGAGGGAGGATTTGGTTTATAACATAAAAAGCAAAGTATGTCGTTCTGAACTGTCCCGGAAACACGTATATAAGAACTTGAATTAACAAAGGTTGCACGTACACCATCATACACATCAGCACCTGAAAACCATGAAGCAGGATCGTGTTTTTTGCCTTTTTAGCATCTGCATCAGCAGCTTTGGCCACAAACAAAATTCTGACGTAAGTGTAGAACAGAGTGAGCCAAACCACGACCAGAAACAATATGTGGGATGCATTCCTCTTCTTTACACTGTAGGCACTCCTAAACACTCTATCCCTCAAGCAGAAAACTCTGGTATGGAAGAACTCCAGAGGTTCAGTGGCCAAAAGAATGAAGACATCTGGCAGTACAGAAAGTGAACTTAATGCCCAGATTATGCCAATAACAATATATGTTCTTTTGACTGTGCATATGTTGTTGTAGCGGAGGGGATTGCAGACAGCAATGTAACACTCTGCTGCCATGAAAGCCAGATTCAGAGGGGTGTTCTGTGTGGCGAGGATGGCCGGCAACATGAAGAGAAAACAGATGTAGACATGGATCGTATCAAAGACATAACCAAGGACAGAGATGGAGATGCTGACTGTCAGCTGGATCATGTCGTTGAACACCAGGTGGATAAAAAGGATAAAGCGAGGGTTCGCCTTGAAGATCTGAAATATAACAAATCAAAGTGAGATTGCAGAAAAATGCAAATCATAGACTGCACTAAAACTGAAATGATGGAAAAAGTGAATGGATTATAAAATATTTTCTGCTGCTCAATCAATTTAAGAAAATTAATTAGTTGTAATGAATATAATGGAAATATTTTGATAATCCATTCACTGGTTCTGGTTCTCTTCTTTTTTCATCATTACAATTGTAAAACAAAGCAAGACATTAATATGTTGCTTTTGACTCTGGCAAATGGTGTTTGGCATTTCTTTTTACTGATTATAGACAATTCCAGACAGTTAATCAATAAATCAATAAAATAATCTAAAGATTAATTATCATACAGTAATGCTGCATATAAATTGCACAAAAAAACGTGAGTAATCATAAGGTCACATTTCACTGACCCCAGGTTTTTCTCCTGTAGGTTCTCATCAGTATATTGTACTGCTATTGTACCATTAATCCTAACAATAGCTATAAAACAAGTGGATTTCATAAAATACACACGTGGTGTTTGCATACAATTGTAAACTTTTTCAATCGTAAACTAAAGCTTTGTCTTATAAAATGTCAGAAAATTCAACAACTCTGCTTTTCAGTTTGTTAATCATACAAAATACATTTGAATATGTTGCTTTTGGCATTTCTTTTTAGTGTCCCATATTAATTGCATGTTACTTCATCGTACAGACTCTATGTACACGTACAAATAAAGATCACGTTATATTGTTTCCACTCTGTAAGTGCTGCTTCACAGTTACATGTTTTACCTTTCTCAGAGTTGTCTGTGTGAACTACTCCAAGTAGTACTAACAAAGAATGGTACAGGATCTAGAAAACACTATTCTAACTGCACAAACAATGGTTAGTTATACTGAAGAATAGCTATAAAACAAGTGGATTTAATAAAATACACACGTGGTGTTTGCTGAATGTGTGGACCATGGTAGCATTGATGTAGTTGATGGTGATGCCCAGACAAACAATGATCATAACCTTGTCAATACCTGTAAACAACGTGACCTTGGAGGGCACAGCTCCTGACACATTGCTTTCCACAGGTGTGAAATTCATGTCAGCAGCCGATGAACTGCTTTAAAAACACAAAAGACATTTTATAATAAAGAAACATTTGCTAAGTCTGTTTTACATTTTTTATGACATAATAATACAGTACTGACCTCAGACAGTGGATTGTGATCTGAAGATGAATCTGCCTCATGTGACTGAGTTTGAGTTTATATAGAGAAATTACAGTGTGTGTGTGTGTGTGTGTGTGTGTGTGTGTGTGTTTCTGATAGGAACACACACACAGTATAGAATTAGATAAGTCCAGTCCAGTAGAATTTAGTAGCATCTAGTGGTGTAATTACCGCATTGCAATCTCCTCACATCACCCTCACCTTCCTAGTGTAAAGGAGAAACAATTCAATTCAATTTTATTTATATACTGTAGCTCCATATCATAACATAACAGTCACAGCCACAGTCAGTATTTAGTTGGTCTGTTCTGGGCTACTGTAGAAACAGTGTTTCAACATTGCGGCCTCCATGAAAGAGGATTATCTACATAAAACGAGACTTTTTAGGTGACAACAATAAAGATTCTTATTTTTAGGGGATTACACATGCATGAAAACATAGTTAAGAATATTGTATACCATGTTTGCCTCATTCTTAAAATAAAGGGCCACGCTGCACCTTTAAAGTATCAAGTCTTTACAGAACATATCTTTTATTGTCTCGTATTCCATAGATGATAACGACTAACGAGACTGTGGTAGGATTTGTAACGATATAGTAAGCAAAGAGAGCTTCTGTATAATTCTTACTGGGGACTCACACAGGGGACGTAAGTGCCGCGGTTTAGCTCCGCTCTTTGCCCGGCCTCAACTCCCACCGGCAGCGTAACGGCAGCGTAGTGAGCCAGCCGCATTCACGTGAGATCACGTGACACCCCACGATAAACAACAACAAACAGCTGACTTTGCTTCTCCGACGTGGAAGAAATTATAAAAAAGCATGTGTTGTTTCATAAATGATTGTGTGTTGTTCCACTTCAACAATTAGTCTCATCGTCCATGTTGAGACCCTTTGATCGTCTGACTGTTTGACGTAACGTTGATGTGAAGTTGTGATAAGCTACATGAACTGCATGTTGTGTTTTATTTTGAAAGGGGGCGGAAGTGTATTACGTTGCTCTGTTGAGATTTACGTGGTTTAGCAGCGATTCGCGTCACAAATAGAAGTGCTATGGAATGATAGCGCTGCGGCGTAGAGAGTCGCTTCTGGGACGCTGCTGAGACGTTCCGCGCTCTCATTGACTAGGCTGGCAGCGATCAGCTCCGGTGACCGCGGTGCAGCCGTTCCGTGGCGCTTACGTCCCCGGTGTGAGTGGGCCTTTAGGGAACCACTGCTGCAGGATGTCTATTGAGGACATGACAGCCTGCTGCCTGATATCCACAAACCACACAGCAATCAAGAACACAGAAGTAAGAGTAAGGGACATGACAGTATCCCCCCTTCAATGGACACCCATCTGGACCTATTTGGGTGTAGCCAATGGAAATCCCAAACGAGAAATGGATCCATGATGTGGAGGTGTGGAACCCAACAGCTGTAACCTTCCCAAGTCACCAAGTACTGCAAACCACAGCCACGACGACATACATCCAACAGTCGTTGGACTGTGTAGACAAGGTCATGATCCACCATCCTGGGTGGAGGAGTGCATGGGGAGCTTATGGTGAACACAATCATCATCAATGTTGTATTCAATCTCAAAGAGACCAACAAAATGGAGAGGCAATTTTTCGGAGTCCACTTCAAGAGGAAGATTCTTGGAAATAAGCCCTTCTTTTGACCAAGGACCGAGGAGCAGGGATGCAGCTCTGTTTAGTCTCTCTTTACATTAGGGGAGGCCTAAAGCAGAGCAAATCTGGCTCCAAATCTTGAAGCAGCGAAATATATAGACTTAAACAGAGGGGACTTCCAATTCCTGTGCCTGTGGAGGAAACAATGGAGGTTGATAGCCAAGGGTGCAAAGAAAATGGGACAGACTGGAAGAGGCATTGGGCAAAGAGTGAGTATATTCCACCAAGGGAAACAGGGACATCCAGCAGGACGGACTAGAGGTGGTGAGACATGAGGGGGCCACCTCCATCCCCTTATTGGCTTTCTCAACTCAAACTTTATTTATAAAGCACATTTAAAAACAACCGAGGTTGACCAAAGTGCTGTACAGGTTGATACAAATAATATACAAATAATATTGTTCTGGCGGGGGTGTGGATGTGGAGAAGCTTGGTTAAAAAACTGGGGGGCTGAGCCATTACGAGCTTTAAAAACAATAAAATTTTAAAATCTATTCTAAAAGCAACCGGTAACCAGTGTAGTGACGCCAGGACAGGGGATATGCCGGTAAGGAGACGGGCAGCAGCGTTCTGTACCAGCTGCAGGCGGTGTAGAAGTGAGCGGTCCAGGCCAAAATAAAGTGAGTCGCAGTAATCCAGTCTTGTGTTAATAAAAGCATAGATCACAGTCTCTGTGACCATATCCATGATATGGATGCCTGAGAGCCACTGATGTATGGGTGGCTCCATACACCTGATTCCACTTCTGCAGTGGACAGAAGACAGAGAGGAAACAGCAGCAAAACCTCAGTCATGAATATAAACTTTTTATTTTTGTACATTGAAATGGCCAACACTGAAAGAATGTCAGAAGTTCAGAATTACTCAAATGTGTAACAGCTGTGTTTGAACCAGGGTTGGGAAATTACATTTTTTAAAATGAACATCTACATGCTCTCGAACAAGGCCGCTCATTGCAAACATCTCATTGAAGTTTTAGACGGTTGCTTATGGTTTGGAGTCTTTACACAAAAGGTATCTTTTTAAATACCTCCTGAAAGTGTTGTCTCGTATTCCATAGATGAAGGGACTAATAGATCGTGGCAGGACCTGTACAACGATATAGTAAGCAAAGAGAGAGTCCGTAAAATTCTTCGGGAACCACTTCTGCAGAGCATCTAATAACTGGGGGGCTGCGTATATTGCCATACAGAGCAGCAGCTGGAAACCATTGAGGAGGATGGTGTTTCTGGCTTTTTTAGCATCTTTGCTCGCTGTTTTTGCAGTGAAGAGAATTCTGAAGTACGTGTAAAAGATAGTGCACCAAACTATAACTAGAAACACTGAATATGTGATTACCCTCTTCTCGACGATGAGGGGACTTGGGAAGGCAGTTTCCCTGAGGCAGAACACTTGAGAATGAAAGAAGTCCAGAGGCTCTGTGGCAAAAGTGATGAAGAGGTCAGAAATAACAGAAAGCATGGTTGTTGTCCAGATTAAACCAATCAACATTAACGTTCTCTTGATGGTGCAGATCTCTACATGGCGAAGGGGCATGCAGACGGCGATGTAGCACTCCACCGCCATGCAGGCCAGGTTCAGAGGAGTGTTTTCAGTGGTGAAAAGAGCGAGCAGGATGAAGACACAACAGACGGAGACATTTATTCTGTAGATGGTGTAGCTGATGACAAACAGGATGACGGCCAGGGACACTTGGATCATGTCGTTGAGCATCAGATGAACAAAAAGGATATACCGAGGATTCGTGTATAATATCTGGAGGGTGGACAGATGTAAGGAGAGGAAAGGTTTAACAAAAGAGAGAAGATTCCTACCAAATATCTTAATTTAAATTAGAGGAGTATCAGACCTGGTGTTTGCTGAAGGTGTGAATGAGGCTCGCATTGATGTAGTTGATGGAGATCCCGATAAACACAACAATAACATTCTTGGTCACAGCTTTAGAGAAGGAGTCTGCATACCGAACAATTCCTGTCGCATTAACAGATGACACGTTCATCTCTTGAAAGCCTTAATTAAGAAAAGAAAACACAATATTATGTAAATATTAGTGAATACAATGTGTACAGTAACAAATCTACCTGGGCTGAATACAGACAGGCCCAATTATCACTAATCTTTAAAACGTACAATTTAAATAATAAATGAATATATGATAATATATATATGAATAATGAATTAATGAATGTAATAAGTGCAGCAAAGTCTTTGATAGTAAATCCAAGACAAACTGATCCTACATTTCTATCAATCTTCATATCTGTATTCATAAAAAACACAAGAAACACTTCTGCTGAAGTCGACACCATAACTACCAATTCACATTTTAACTGAATGCAACAGATAAATAATAATAAAACTGTACTGTACAATACCAAGTGTGCATGTCAGTGTCTTCATAAATCTAATCTACTAGACATCTAAGAAATGCACGGCCAAGTTAGCAATAATAAATACACAATGTCCGAGTTTTTCAAAATGAATCGTGCATGGTTATTGCATAATTTCTAAAGTCATAATTTTATAGTCTTTAACATAAAACTGTTTATCGCTGTATAATGATGAATGTGAATGTGTACTTCATATCATAAATTTTTAAAATAGTCCAACATATTTAGTTTGTTTCACATTTTGGTGCCATAAAAAAAAGTCAATAATTCAGTTTGTTAAAGTACGTTTACCAACAAAGAATCTTTAAATTGTATGCTCAGTAGGTTTAAAATGGACATTTCTGTCAGAACAGTGTTTTTAGAAATGTGAACTGAAAACATAAAAGTTCTACAGCAGGAAAAATGAACCACATTTAACATCCATTGAAAAGAAACATCACAAATAGTTCTGTGCACACACAATCGAATGAATTTTGTGCAGAATCAATAGTGGTGACTACCCAGTGATATACAGTATCAGCTGTGACTGATCTAAACATTTCATTAACACAGTTTGTAATGGCTCATATGACATTTTAGATTGACAGTATGACTGTGCAGCAGGTGGTGCTTACCTTAGTCGATGCATTTAGACAAAGACACCAACCAGGAAACGTCTGACTTTATATGTGCTGTGTTGAACACGCGTCTCAGGATTCAGGGGTGTGTGTTTGCATGTTGACATATTGCATGTATACATGAGAAGGAGTATTTGTGCATATGATTCCAAGCAGATAGATAGATATAGATAGATAGTACTTTATTGATTCCAGAAGGGAACTTCTTTCACTGCAGCAGCATAACAAGTAACAGAAACACAGAACTATATTCACAGGCATGCCGTAAAAATGGTGACATAAAATGGGGAAGGAACATATGGTTCTACCTAAAAAAAAATATATATACATAAGAAAATATGATGATTGTGTGTGTGTACATGTGAGTCTGTTTTTGTGTGTTTGCTTTCACATTTAACTATAGGGCTGGCTTCATGAATTGGGTTGTTAGGTTGTCACCCAGTGCTTTAACTAACTAACTCTGGCAGATTTCACATAAAATAACCACCTATGGCAGCACCTCGCAGCAAGAAGCAAGGTTCGAACCTTGGCTGGGGACTTTCTGTGTGAGGTTTGCAGGTACTCTGGCTTCCTCCCACAGTCCAAAGACATGTACTTCATAGGTTCCTCTGAATTGTCTGTAGCTGTGAGTGTAAATGGTGGTACGTCTTGTCACGGTGTACCCTGCCCAAAGTTGGCATAGGCTTTAAGGTGCAAGTTGTTTATCTTGTGCACATTAGGGTTGTCCGGTGCAATGTTTAAGCAATCTTAGTTTCAGTCACCAGCTACACTGCTCTAGGTACTGATAGATAGGTGTGCCATGGAGCTCTGTAACATTTTTTTGTGTGTTGTTGTTGTTTTTGAACTGATGTTTCTGTTCTGGTTTATATCAAATACAGTCGTCCCTCGCTATTACGTGGTTCACTTTTCGCGGACTCGCTGTTTTGCTGATTTTTTTAGTGTAATTTTGAATTACACTTAAAGAATTAATAATGTGTCTTTTTACAGCGTACTGCACAGTATGAACGTGCATTGTGTTCTGCGTCCTAAATTGGCTAAGGGAGAACCGCACATGTGTTCTGCATCCTGATTACCTCAGGGAGTACTGTACAAAATGCGTGTAAATGGGTGTATAAAAGTGTGTGGTTAGGGGTTTTACGGCCTTAAAACGTGTATAATAATTGTAAAACTTACTTCGCGGATTTTGTTTATTGTGGGTTATCTTTTGAACGTATCCCCGCGATAAACGAGGGACCCCTCTATATGGATTGTTCTAACAGTGTTGATTGTGCCTATTGATTATACCGACAGGGTTCATCTTTTTATGCGTTTCTTCTTTTTCTTTTGTCATCACATGACCTGTCAGGTGACCTTTTTGGACAGGTCCTTGTAAGGTGTATGTCTGCAGTTTTGTGTCTGTCTGACAGGTTTGATAACTTTAATATTTCTCTGTGTCACATGAGCACATGCATGCAGCATTTCATAAGTTACATCCATGCACATCAAGCAACAACAGAAAGTTATTTAGAAAAATAAAATAATGATGACCAATTGGAGTTGTTCTACACCGTTGCCCATAAAGTTGGAATAAAATATTTTTTACCTCTACTCATGAAATGATTGACAATGTGATTTATTCTTGATAAAGTATATCTATTCAAAACTTGATTGATCAATCTTGCAGCAGTGTATTTTGAACAAATATCTTGCACACTGTGCAGCAGTATCTCTGAAACACTGAATAACTTGCATACATAATAGACATACTGTACAGCTTCTGCATGTAATGTCTTATTCACATCAACATTCATAAGTTTGGATTTACAAAAATACGTACATATCAATAGTGTGAAGGCAATAAAGATGTTTGTGAAACCCTGTGTTTATCAAAAGTTTGAACTATTCTGGTTGTTTAATTTATGCCGACTTTACACAACAGATCCTTTTTAAGTACTTTCTGAAAGTGTTGTCTCGTAAGCCATAGATGATGGGACTGATAGATCTTGGCAGGATCTGTACAATGATGTAGCAAACGAACAAGGAGTCTGTGAAACTCTTAGGAAACCACTGCTGCAGAGCATCTTTCAACTGGGGGGTCGCATATGAAGCCATACAGAGCAGCAGCTGGAAAACGTGGAGGAGGATGGTGTTTCTGGCTTTTTTAGCATCTTTGCTCGCTGTTTTTGCAGCGAAGAGAATTCTGAAGTACGTGTATAAGATAGTGCCCCAAACTATAACTAGAAACACTGAATATGTGATGTCCCTCTTCTTGATGATGAGGGGACTTGGGAAGACGGTTTTCCTGAGGCAAAACACTCGAGAATGAAAGAAGTCCAGAGGCTGTGTGGCCAAAGTGATGAAGAGGTCAGAAAGAACATTAAACGAGGTTACAGTCCAGATTAAGCCTATCAGTATTAACGTTCTTTGGATAGTGCAGATTTGCACATGGCGAAGGGGCATGCAGACGGCGATGTAGCACTCCACCGCCATGCAGGCCAGGTTCAGAGGAGTGTTTTCAGTTGCGTAAAGAGTAAGCAAGACTAAGGCACAACAGACTGAGACATTTAGTTTGTAGATGGTGTAGCTGATGAGAAAAAGGGAGACCGACACGGTCACTTGGATCATGTCATTGACCACCAGGTGAATAAAAAGGATATACCGAGGATTCATGTAGAAGATCTGGAGGGTGGGAAGACAAAAACACAGGATGAGAGAAAAGAAGAACCTTGAAGTGTAAGATCAGAGCTTGGAACATCATAGTCATCAGAGAGTGTCTTTTTAAACTAAAGAGTCATTTCAAAGACAGTACTACTAGTACAGTTTTTATTCAATTTATAAGTTGTGCATGTTAAAGGAAATCTCGACCTGGTGTTTGCAGAATGTGTGAATGAGGCTCGCATCGATGAAGTTGATGGTGATCCCAAAAACCAGAACGATCACATTCTTGATCACAGCTTTAGTGACGGAGTCTCGATATTGTAAAACCACCGTCACGTTGGCTGATGACACGTTCATCTCTTAAAGACTGAAAAGAAAAGATGAATATTGTTCAGTTCCAAGTAAATATTCACAGTGATTACGGACTGCAACTAATTTCTTTAAAAGACAACATTGTTTTTAAGAGGATCCTCTTTTATGGCAACTTTTGTTTGTAAAGCAACATAATGCATCATTCTTGAGAGTAATTCTACAGTATGATTAATATGATAAGCTAGGGTCTAATTGTATCTCTGTATTTTATAATCTTAAACAGTACTTATTTATTAGTATATTATACTTTCATCTACACCAGCGGTGTCCAAACTTTTTTTTAAACAGGGACAGATTTGACAATGTGAAGATGCCTGGGGGCCAATACTAACATTTTAAAAATGAAAAGAATTACTAATATAAGTTGCATACAAATGCACTGTTCTTCTAACTATTTTGTTTTCATTGTCACAATTATATATATTTTTTTAAATGGCAATGTCACCAAATCTAAGTCAAATCTAAAAACCATTTCTTCTTTTTTCTTCTTCCTTTCTTTCACATCTGGAGTCAGATAATAAAGAATAAATTGTATGAAATATGTTAAACTTGCATAAAGTTGATACAAATCTGAAACTCATGTTCATTCTAAACATGACTTATTATGAGTAATGCAAAGTCTGTTAACATTTAAGTTTGAAACGTCAGTCTTGCTCTTGTCTTTAACAAAATCATTCAGAAAGTAATATTTTGTGTCACATCACACCAGCAGTTATATCCTTAAAGGTTCAAATGTTTCATTATGTCAACCACAAAAGCCAAATCTTCCAGTCATACAGTATCTAACAGGCCATAAATAATAGTACATCAACTCAAAAAGTAACGTCAATATATCAATCTTGCAAGTGAACAGACTGCATTTAAAAGCTTCAACAAATATGATAATGTAAATAAAAGGAGGTGTTTTCATGTCTTTCAAGTCAGTTCACTTTACAAATTCTCAGAAAATCTTCATGTTTAAAGCTGAGCACACATTTAAATGATGCAGCATCCGCTGTGATATTAATAGTTTTGTTTCATTATTATTGCAGGATCAGCTCAAAAGTCATTGCAGTTAATAAATGATGAAGAAGATTCACATTGAACTGATAAAAGTCCAGTCAGAGCTATCGCTATAGTTCCAGCAGGTGGTACTCACCTTAGTTAATGCATTCAGACCAGGACACAAACAGTATGACTGAAAATATCAGACTTTATATGCGGTGTGGTGGCAGACGTCCCAGGTATGAGGTGTGTGTTTGTGTTTTCTTTTTTTGTTGACCTTGGTGCCCCTACAGTTTCAAAGTGCAATGTGTACCATCTGTTATGGGATTTTTTAAAGAAAATCCCTTGAGTAAGGAGGACTGGATTCAAAGTATCAAAGTTTAAGTTTAATTTATTATTCTTGCACAAGAAGGAGCGTTTAACAGTGCAACACACAGAAGGGGTTACAGAGAAAAGGCTCCTTGAGGAGCTCTAACTGTTGGTTCTTATACATTTTTTAAAATGGGCCATCTCGGACACCTCCCCACTGATACAGTTAATATCATAACATAATTTTTTGGTTTTCTGCTCAGTAATGAGCATTATGTTTCATATCCACATGATACTTCCCTAACCTGTCTCTCTTGTCCTCGTACTATTTTTATTATTATCGCTCCCCCTGCCAGCCTCAGTAAACACAGGCCAAATAAGGGAAGTGGACGAGACATGCAAAAAAACAGGACACACTCACACTCTATATGAGTTAAAACATCTGCACCCCATTATAATCCTATTTTTTATAACACCATCACATAGGGAACTATGGTCCCAGACTTCGAGGTACAGGCCCTCATCCCGGTCTAAAAACCATACTTTACTGCAAACCGCTCCGGTGTATGCTGAACTGGGTAACTGGAATGAACTCATCCTCTGCAGCAGTAACTCTTGGTCTTCCTTCACTAGGATGGTTCTAATGATCCAGTTTCATCATAGTGTTTGGTTTTTGTGTTCTGGACTGACTGACCTTCATGTCTGAAAGTACTGATGGACTGTTTTGTTTCTCTTTACGTAAGTGAACAGTTATTGCAATAATGCATTACTGCAGTAGTTGAATAGGCCTATTTACTGTATGCCAACACTATGTCTGAACAACAAAACTGATGAACTTTACATGTGAACTTTATATATACTTTTCAAGTACTTCCTAAACATATGGTCTCGTAAGCCATAGATGAATGGGCTAATGGATCTTGGCAGGACGTGCACAATAATATAGTAAGCGAAGAGAGAGTCTGTGAAATTCTCAGGGAACAACTTCTGCAGAATATCTACAAACTGGGGGGCTACATATGTTGTCATACAGAGCAGCAGCTGGAAACCGTGGAGGAGGATGGTGTTTCTGGCTTTTTTAGCATCTTTGCTCACTGTTTTTGCAGCGAAGAGAATTCTGAAGTACGTGTAAAAGATAGTGCACCAAACTATACCTAGAAACACTGAATATGTGATGTCCCTCTTCTTGGGGATGAGGGGACTTGGGAAGACGTTTCTTCTGATGCAAGACATTTGAGAATGAAAGAAGTCCAGAGGCTGTGTGGCCAAAGTGATGAAGAGGTCAGAAAGAACATTAAACGAGGTTACAGTCCAGATTAAGCCTATCAGTATTAACGTTCTTTGGATAGTGCAGATTTGCACATGGCGAAGGGGCATGCAGACGGCGATGTAGCACTCCACCGCCATGCAGGCCAGGTTCAGAGGAGTGTTTGCAGTTGCGTAAAGAGTAAGCAAGACTAAGGCACAACAGACTGAGACATTTAGTTTGTAGATGGTGTAGCTGATGAGAAAAAGGGAGACGGACACGGTCACTTGGATCATGTCATTGACCACCAGGTGAATAAAAAGGATATACCGAGGATTCATGTAGAAGATCTGGAGGGTGGGAAGAAAAAAACACAAGATGAGAGAAAAGGTTTGAAGAACCTTGAAGTGTAAGATCAGAGCTTTGAACATCATAGTCATCAGAGAGTGTCTTTTTAAACTAAAGAGTCATTTCAAAGACAGTACTACTAGCACAGTTTTTACTCAATTTATCAGTCATGCATGTTAAAGGAAATCTCGACCTGGTGTTTGCAGAATGTGTGAATGAGGCTTGCATCGATGAAGTTAATGGTGATCCCAAGAACCAGAACGATCACATTCTTGATCACAGCTTTAGTGACGGAGTCTCGATATTGTAAAACCACCGTCACGTTGGATGATGACACGTTCATCTCTTAAAGACTGAAAAGAAAAGATGAATATTGTTCAGTTCCAAGTAAATATTCACAGTGATTACGGACTGCAACTAATTTCTTTAAAAGACAACATTGTTTTTAAGAGGATCCTCTTTTATGACAACTTTTGTTTGTAAAGCAACATAATGCATCATTTTTAGATGTGTTGTCAATGAGCATTGTAGTTTATTATTATTAAGACCAAATCACAGAGCTTTGAACTTGAGATTTCAATTCTAATGTGATAGAAACAAATATTATTGCACTAAAAACTATCTGAATATTCAGAGCCAGGCTTACAGTATATAAGATACATCTGAGAGTAATTCTACAGTATAATACAATATAATTAATGTAAGCTAATAATTGTATTTCTCAATCTATTTTATAATCTTAAACAGTAGCATATTAGTATAATATATTTTCATTTACACCAACAACTCAATATCAACTCAAGAAAAAAAGTCCCCACCACAGTCAGAAGTTCAGCACATCAACTCAAGAAGTAACATCAATATATCAATCTTGCAAGTGAACAGACTGCATTTAAAAGTTTCAAAATTAAAATGATAATGTAAATAAAAGGTGGTGTTTTCATGTTTTTCAAATCAGTTCACTTTACAAATTCTCAGAAAATCTTCATGTTTAAAGCTGAGCACACATTTAAATGATGCAGCATCCGCTGTAATATCAATAGTTTTGTTTCATTATTATTGCAGGATCAGCTCAAAAGTCATTGCGGTGAATAGATGATGAAGAAGATTCACATTGAACTGATAAAAGTCCAGTCAGAGCTATCGCTATAGTTCCAGCAGGTGGTACTCACCTTAGTTAATGCATTCAGACCAGGACACAAACAGTATGACTGAAAATATCAGACTTTATATGCGGTGTGGTGGCAGACGTCCCAGGTGTTAGGTGTGTGTTTGTGTTTTTTTGTTGTTGACCTTGGTGCCCCTACAGTTTCAAAGTGCAGTCCCCCATCTGTTATGGTAATTTTTAAAGAAAATCCCTTGAATAAGAACGAAAGGATTCAAAGTATCAAAGTTTAAGTTGAATTTATTATTCTTGTACATGAAGGAGTGTTTAACAGTGCAACACACAGAAGGGGTTACAGAGAAAAGGCTCCTTGAGGAGCTCTAACAGTTGGTTCTTATACATTTTTTAAAATGGGCCATCTCGGACACCTCCCCACTGATACAGTTAATATCATAACATAATTTTTTGTTTTTTTGCTCAGTAATGAGCATTATGTTTCATATCCAAATGATACTTCCCTAACCTGTCTCTCTTGTCCTTGTACTATTTTTATAATTATCTATGACCTTCATGTCTGAAAGTACTGATGGCCTGTTTTGTTTCTCTTTACGTAAATGAACAGTTATTGCAATAATGCATTACTGCAGTAGTTGAAAAGGCCTATTTACCGTATGCTGTACTGTATTGATGATCTCAAACACAAGAAGGGAAGATATTCTTGCATATGATACAAAAGACCCAGGCTGGAATCGAGCTTGGGTAAGGCCCTCGGTACATGGGGGCACCAGGTGAGCTACCGAGATGCCCCCCGAAAAATGTAAACCTGTTTTCAAAACAAAAGGATGCTACTTTGAATCAAAAACATGAAATCTATATTTTCAGTTGTTCAGTTGTGTTTTGTATAACACATAATACAATGTGTAGTACTGCAACTGTATGTATTGAAGTGACAGGCTGCTCCCGGGAGTAGCCTACCACCAACTTTCGCATGCATGCATGGTGGTCAGTTAAACGCTTATTGTAAGATGACAGTTTGACAAAAGCTGTCAATGGTCAGGTTGTACCTTCACAAAAATTACCAGCAACAGGGGAGTCCATCTGTCCTCACAGAACAGCTGAGCATGACTTTGTTACAGGTTATGTTTAACCTCTCTGTGCTATACATTGGATTTACATTGGTCTTGCAACATAAAATAATACCACTTGATCAATCTTGTTTAAACAACGTCACATCTTTAATTGAAACATACATCAATGCTAAAATACACAGTTTTTACATACAAAAACACAACATAAAGATAGCAGCCAGGAACTGGAAAATGGGGATGATAGAAACAATATAAAGGCGTACAGATAAATAAATAATGGTGATGATGTCCTGCATTTTCCTAAATCTAAGTGCAGTGAAATTACAGTGAGTATATCTCTAAACTGGAGCACTAAACAGGCCATGACATGTAGTAAAGCTATGGGACTTTCTGTATTTTACTGCTACTCTGATCACTGCATTTATATTACGATTAATTACAGATGAGGGACCAGAACAACCTGCAAGAGTTGCACAACGATGAAACCTGTACTCATCTGTTATTATCTCATAAGACATTTACTGTGTAATGATGGACTCTTCTTCTTCGTCTTCTTATTCTTATTATTATTTTATGAGAGTGCCTTCACTGCTCTCCTTGGATGGCAGTTTACTGTACACAGATACTTTTTGAAGTACTTCCTGAAAGTCTTGTCCCGTAACCCGTAGACAATAGGACTAACAAAGCGAGGGAGGATTTGGTTTATGGTAAACATAACAAAGTTTGCAGATGGCGCACTCCCTGGGAATAAGTATGTCAGCACTTCAATTAACATAGGTTGCACGTACACCATCATACACAGCAGCACCTGAAAACCATGAAGCAGGATCGTGTTTCTTGCCTTTTTAGCATCTGCATCAGCAGCTTTGGCCACAAACAAAATTCTGAAGTAAGTGTAGAACAGAGTGAGCCAAACCACGACCAGAAACAATATGTGGGATGCATCCCTCTTCTTTACACTGTAGGCACTCCTAAACACTGTATCCCTCAAGCAGAAAACTCTGGTATGAAAGAACTCCAGAGGTTCAGTGGCCAAAAGAATGAAGACATCTGGCAGTACAGAAAGTGAACTTAATGTCCAGATTATGCCAATAACAATATATGTTCTATTGACTGTACATATGTTGTTGTAGCGGAGGGGAATGCAGACAGCAATGTAACACTCTGCTGCCATGAAAGCCAGATTCAGAGGGGTGTTCTGTGTGGTGAGAATGGCTGGCAAGATGAAGAGACAACAGAGGTAGACATAGATGGTGTGAAAGGTATACGAGATGACGAAGAGGGAAATGCTGATTGTGAGCTGGATCATGTCGTTGAACACGAGGTGGATGAAAAGGATGAAGCGAGGGTTCATCCTAAAGATCTGAAATGAGCAACAGAGATGATGGTTTGAGAACAATTGTACATGAATAAAAATGTAATTCTTACAATGCTGATTTAATCAAGCAACTGACATATATGAACTTTTACAAGTGATCATGTCATATTGGTGTTCTTTTGTCACTCAGCTGGTGATAGAGCGGAGCAGAAAATAAAAGGGAAGTTAGAGATGTTTCCAACTTGATACATATTGTTCACCACCTTCCTTTCTTTGCTTGATTTGAGTAAGTAGCTTAAAAAACAAACTCTTTCACACACGTGATGCTTGTTGAATGTGTGGACCATTGTGGCATTGATGTAGTTGATGGTGATCCCGAGGACAAGAACAGTCAGATTCTTGCCCACAGCCGTCAGTAATGTGTCCCGGTAATTCAAAGCCATCGTTGCATTGGTGACCTCGGATGTGAAATTCATCTCAGCGCCTGATAAAGATTTTTTATGCAGCAGGTTCACTGAGTATATGTGCATGCGTCTGGCCTAAAACACACCCACACGGAGTGCTTGTGTGATGTAGTAAATGTTTATTTTTAGATGTAGTTCAGTATTGAGCACTACTATGTGCAACAACTTACGACAATGGACAATATTGGACTGTATGTGAGGACTTGAATCAACATAGGTTGCACATACACCATCATACACAGCAGCATTAAAGTTTAATGGTCTTAAAGGTCCAAACATAAAAAATAAATTCTTATTTTCAAACATAGTTATGAATATTATATTCCATGTTTGCTTTATTCTGAAAATAGAGGCCCCAAATCTGACACACACTGACTGTCTATATCAAAGTGTAAATAAATTACAGTGAGATTATCTGTAGACCGCAGCATGAAACAGGCCGTGTAGTTAAAGGTATTGGGGGGGGGAAGCATTCATTTACTGTACACAGATACTTTTTGAAGTACTTCCTGAAAGTCTTATCTCGTAGCCTGAGACCATCAAACACAGCACCTGAAAACCATAAAGCAGGATCGTGTTTCTTGCCTTTTTAACATCTGCATCAGCAGCTTTGACCTCCCGCTGACTTTCACCACAGACTTTTCCACAGTCCCCCACCTCCTTCTGCAGCAGAAACCTCTCTGCACCACCCTCGTCACCTCCACCCTCCAACCCACTGCTGACATCCACCTCAGGTGTTCATGTTCCAGCCAGCTCTGTGGAGTTCTCTAGCACCTCTTCAACCTAAGCCTACACCTTCAGAGAGTGCCAGTGCTCTGGAAAACATCCTGGTCCCAGTCCCCAAAAAAGGAAGCCTTTGTGCACTGGAGGACTACAGGCTGGTGGCACTGACCTCTCACATCATGAAGGTCATGGAGAGACTGGTCCTGGCACACCTCACATCACTGGTGTGCCCATCGCAAGACCCCCTGCAGTTTGCATATCAGCCTCATGTTGGGGTTGATGATGCAATCAAATCATGAAAGCTCTCTGGACAGACTCAACACCTTAGTCCGCATTATGTTCTTTAACTTCTCCAGCGCCTTCAACACCATCCAACCCAGACTACTGAAGGCCAAACTGGAGAACACGCAGGTGGGTGCTCCCCTTGTCACATGGGTCGATGACCATCTGACAGGCAGACCGTAGTTTGTGAGATTACAGAACTGTCTGGCCGTTTGATCAGTAACATCAGGCCCCCCCCAAGGGAACTGTACTGCCTCCCTTCCTCTTCACTACCTACACTGCTGACTGTAGTGGTGAAGTGGTGTGGGGAGAACCATCTGCAGCTGAACATGACAAAGATGAAGGAGATGGTGGTGGACTTCAGGAGGAACAAGCCCCTGCCCCCTCCTGTCAGCATCGGTGGGACGGATGTGGAGATGGTACCAGCATACAGGCGTCACACTGGACAATAAACTGGACTAGTCCACTAACACAGAAGCTATCTACAAGAAGGGCCTGAGCCGGCTTTACTTCCTGAGGAGGCTCAGGTCCTTTAATGTCTGCAACAAGATGCTGCAGATGTTCTATCAGTCTGTTGTGGTGTGCACCATCTTCTGTGCTGTGGTGTCCTGGGGTGCGGTCTCAAGGCAAAGGACGCCAACAGACTGAACAAACTGATCAGGAAAGCAGAGTCTGTTGTTGGTTTTAAGCTTGTCACCCTGGAGGAGGTGGTGGAGGACAAGATGCTGGACAAACTAAAGAGCAGCGTCAGTCTCATTCATACATATACTATATTTTTATATTACAGACTGTTTAGTAACAATAACATTACCAACATATCATGAGTAGTACCAGAAAATTCCCGCAAAAATTTTGAGTGACGAGTGGGCTGTTGCCGGGGGTCTGTATTCAAAAAGCACACCTCAAATAGTCATTTTTAACATGTTTATTTAGACACAGGAGCAGCTAGCAATAAGCATTAGCATGTTAACATTAGCATGCTAGCAATTAACATGCTAATTGCATCCCCCTCCCCCCTCTCCTCCTTCAGGCAGGCTTGAGGTTGCCAAGCAACCAGGATCAACTGCCGGCCCTAATCAGCAGAGCAGTTACTGCACCTGTTAGAATGTCAGTTGGAAATGCTGACAGAGAGAGAGAGAAAATGCTGAGACCACCCCTCGAACAGGAAGGATTTCTGGCCAAACCGTATTTCCAATCATTGAACCGAAATCACTGGGAGCATCCTGAGCCCTTCCTGAACGTCTACATAGTTATTTTGTGTTGATAAAGTGAAGAAATGTGACCTTTAGAGCGATTCAAAGAAACGTTACTTCTGCTTTCCTCCAGAAATGTTCCCACCTTTTTAACATGGCAGTCTATGAGGCTGTGGATGGGTGTTGCTCGTGCATCTTTGCGTGTTACGCCAAAACTATAAGGCTGACAGCTTTAGCAGACGAATGTGAGTGAGAAGACAAATTTTCCTACGTTTCTATGTATAAATCATCTCTGTAGTGGGGCATTTGAGGCCACGGTAGTCGAATACGTTTTATTTTTTCACTGATTTTTCTCTCTGCTCCTCACTCTAGCTGATGATGTCATCCACTGTAGCTCAAACATTCCGCCACATACACACCCATTATAAACCCAGAAATCTGAGTAAAAACCTGCTCAACTTTAAGCCTTGATAGTTTAAAAACGGTAAAAGCTGTCGATGAGTGAAGTGAATCCCTGAAGAGAAGGCAAGAGTACCTACATTTTAAAGTTTAAATGAAGTCTCTTTATTCTATTGTATTTTTATTGTATTCAAATACCGGACTAATAAGACAAGCTAATTTCCCTTTGGGGATGAATAAAGTCATCTATCAATCTAACACATTACATTACACACTTAAAGAAAAGTCAGTGATTGAGGGACTTTAATATTTTATTGTCAAAATACATGCAGGGGTGAGTTTTACCAGTTAGCAATTCAATTTATTAAACTACAGCTCAGACAACAGCTTTAAACAGGACAGGTTGGGGTCGCTACATCAAGCTATACATAATGATCACCTGTGCTCAGGTTACATTTCCTTGTGAGGCCAGTGTAAAGATCAGTCTCCCTCTGAGCAGATTACATTACACATTATGCACACTCAGTTCAAATTTAACATTTCTAATTGTGTGTTTTATTAGTTTCAGTGAGTAGTCTGTGAGTTATTTCTTCATAGTATCTTCAGTGTTGTCTTTGGATGGACGTTCATTGTTACTGTGCACAGATACTTTTTGAAGTACTTCCTGAATATCTTATCTCGTAGCCCGTAAACAATAGGACTTGCAAAGCGAGGGAGGATTTGATTTATAATAAACATAACAAAGTATATGGCACTTAACCCTCTTGGGAACACGTATGCAAGACTTTGAATTAACATAGGTTGCACGTACACCATCATACACAGCAGCATCTGAAAACCATGAAGCAGGATTGTGTTTCTTGCCTTTTTAGCATCTGCATCAGCAGCTTTGGCTACAAACAAAATTCTGAAGTAAGTGTAGAACAGAGTGAGCCAAACCACGACCAGAAACAATATGTGGGATGCATCCCTCTTCTTTACACTGTAGGCACTCCTAAACACTCTATCCCTAGAGCAATAAACTCTGCTATGAAAGAACTCCAGAGGTTCAGTGGCCAAAAGAATGAAGACATCTGGCAGTACAGAAAGTGAACTTAATGCCCAGATTATGCCAATAACAATATATGTTCTTTTGACTGTACATATGTTGTTGTAGCGGAGGGGGATGCAGACAGCAATGTAACACTCTGCTGCCATGAAAGCCAGATTCAGAGGGGTGTTCTGTGTGGTGAAGATGGCCGGCAAGATGAAAAGACAACAGAGGTAGACATGGATGGTGTGGAAGGTATATGTAAAGACGAAGAGGGAAATGCTGGTTGTGAGCTGGATCATGTCGTTGAACACCAGGTGGATGAAAAGGATGAAGCGAGGGTTCATCCTAAAGATCTGAAATGAGCAACATAACTTGGGGTTGCATTATATTGTACATCTCTACATTGGTATTCAACATCACCTTAAATCACTGACAGTGCCATTGAATTTAGTGACAGATTATGAGTGGACAAATTGGTTATAACATGATGTTCACATAACTTCAGCGTGAGGTTGACTGTACATAACATTAATATGATGTAACATGTAACAAAATATGAAGTACGCCACACAACAGTTTCAAAGTTTGCAAAAAGAAAAGGATTCTTCAACGGTTCATTAGCACCGGGGAAGAAAAGAAAAAGGAAAACAAATTTAACCCATAAAGTAATGAACCAAAAAGAGATCCCGACCAAAAGAAACAAAAGAGGGAAACTCAGGGCCAGCCACGCTGTGGGCCGTCACACCCTGCACTTCCCCACTAACCAGGGAAAAACAGGCCTAACACAAAATGACAAACTGGACTACCGGTGGTCTCCAACCAAGGGTTAGCTCATCTCAAAAGAAAGAAAAGCAAACCTTCCCCTGCTGCTGCTGCTGCCCCAGAGTCCGAAAAACACGGCCTTCCTCGTCCTCCTCTTCAACCCCTCCCTGATTACCAAATTGACTGCCGCCTGTGGACGAAGGAACAACGAGGGAGGACAGGAGGGAGCACAGCAGCCCCAAAAAGAAAAGAAACCCCCACTAATATTAATACAGCAGACAGAAAAGAAAGAACATAAAGGGAAGCGAGAGATGTTTCCATCTTCATACGTATTGTTCACCTCCTTTCCTTCTTTGATTGCTGAAGTAATAAACCCACATAGAAAAATATACACATTTCACACACGTGATGCTTGTTGAATGTGTGGACCATTGTGGCATTGATGTAGTTGATGGTGATCCCGAGGACAAGAACAGTCAGATTCTTGCCCACAGCCGTCAGTAATGTGTCCCGCTGATTCAAAGCCATCGTTGCATTGGTGACCTCGGATGTGAAATTCATCTCAGTGTCTGATTAACTTTTTCAAAAGCAAAAGAAACAATATAAGATGATGAAATACAGCAAGTAGCATTTTGAAAAAACAGCTGTTCATACTTTTTCTAATTTTCTTTTCATTTTCACTTCATTACATTATGAAGTAGTCAAGTGAGGCGAACAGTTCAATACTGACCTCAGACAGTGGATTCTGATCTGGAGATGAATTTGTCTTAACATGAAAGATTTTTTATGCAGCAGGTTCACTGAGTATATGTGCATGCGTCTAGCCTAAAACACACCCACACTGCATGCTTGTGTGATGTAGTAAATGTTTATTTTTAGATGTAGTTTAGTTTTGAATGCGTATGCTACATTTACTATGTGTTTATGACTGCCCACAATGGACAACGTTGGCTGGTTCAACGGTTTCACACGTGAGAGTATCCAACAGAAAAACTACACAATGCACAGTAAGAGGATTGATAGGAGGCCATCAGGTCTTTTATGGTCCAAGAAGTGTTTAGTGTCCAGAAAATCAAGAAAGCTGACAATGTCTTCGAGGAAAAAGTGAAAATTACATTTTATTGCATCATTACTGGTGTTATTCTCGTAAACAAAGGAAGACCAAGTACAGAATTTTGGGGTACACCACAGAAACAGACTAACATAAAAATGGTTTACTACTACTACTGCAGAATAGAATAGTTAGCAGGATCAAGTCATGGAGATAAATAGACAGAAGTCAATGAACAATGCTGCACAACATATTTTGATAACCTGAAAACCAGTATCAATTACTACCTGTAATAATTATCCTATTATTTTATTAGTTTTTGTTGAACCGCTAAATTGTCTTTATCTGCCCATTATATAGATTTTTTTAAGGTGTTGGTCATAACGGGGAGTTAGATAAATATCTGTAGGTGTTCAGAATGGAAGTAGTGGCACCATTTAAATAAATTTGTATTTGTAAACAATGAGTTTCACAGTTTAATTCACAGGAAGTTACAAAACAAGAACATGGATTGAGGCGATCTCTTGTAAAATCCCGTAGCCTCGGTACCCTGGTTGGCTGTTTAATTTATGCCGACTTAACACAACAGATCCTTTTTAAGTACTTTCTGAAAGTGTTGTCTCGTAAGCCATAGATGATGGGACTGATAGATCTTGGCAGAATCTGTACAATGATGTAGCAAGCGAAGAGGGAGTCTGTATAATTCATAGGGAACCACTGCTGCAGAGCATCTTTCAACTGGGGGGTTGCATATGAAGCCATACAGAGCAGCAGCTGGAAACCGTGGAGGAGGATGGTGTTTCTGGCTTTTTTAGCATCTTTGCTTGCTGTTTTTGCAGCGAAGAGAATTCTGAAGTACGTGTATAAGATAGTGCCCCAAACTATAACTAGAAACACTGAATATGTGATGTCCCTCTTCTTGGGGATGAGGGGACTTGGGAAGACGTTTTTTCTGAGGCAGAACACTTGAGAATGAAAGAAGTCCAGAGGCTGTGTGGCCAAAGTGATGAAGAGGTCAGAAAGAACAGAAAGCATGGTTGTTGTCCAGGTTAAAGCAATCAACATTAACGTTCTCTTGATGGTGCAGATCTGCACGTAGCGAAGCGGAATGCAGACGGCGATGTAGCACTCCACCGCCATGCAGGCCAGGTTCAGAGGAGTGTTTTCAGTGGTGAAAAGAGCGAGCAGGGTGAAGACGGAACAGACGGAGACATTTATTCTGTAGATGGTGTAACTGATAACAAACAGGGAGACAGTCAGTGTCACCTGGATCATGTCATTGACCACCAGGTGAATAAAAAGGATATACCGGGGATTCATGTAGAAGATCTGGAGGGTGGGAAGAAAAAAACACAGGATGAGAGAAAAGGTTTGGAAATGTTTCCAAATCCTGTAAGTCTGAGATATAACCACAGCAATGATGACAAGCTGTACAGGGTACTGAAGGTTCTGGGGTAACTAAAAATGTGTGATGGACTTTCTACTGTTTAGTTAATAATAAAGCAACAATATTCCAGTCCACACAACAATACATTGGCTAACACAAACACAGCTGCTGACCTCCAGCCATTCTTAACAATACCTTTCTTTTTATAAAACACTCTGCTGTTCACTTCCTCCACTAGAGAACTTAGAAGTTTATACTTTGAATATCAGACCTGGTGTTTGGAGAAAGTGTGAACGAGGCTCGCATTGATGAAGTTGATGGTGATCCCGAGAACCAGAACGATCACATTCTTGATCACAGCTTTAGTGACGGAGTCTCGATATTGTAAAACCACCGTCACGTTGGCTGATGACACGTTCATCTCTTAAAGACTGAAAAGAAAAGATGAATATTGTTCAAGTCTAAGTAAATATTTACTATTTATATTATGTGGCAGAGAGAAGGACCCTGGACAAACTGCTGTCCATACTGGACGACGTCCAACACTCTTTGCACAACATCTCCATCAGACATAAGAGTGTCTCAATCCTGCTCCACCAACATACTCAAGAACTCTTTCGTCCCCCTGAACATCAAACTGTACAACAGCTCTCGGTGATGGCAGGATGCACAAGAGACAATGGACAAATCTCTTTGCACTATTTCCTGGACTCTCTGTCATTGCCTGAGTACCTCCGTACCTCAATGTATGTGACTGCTACTGGATGCTTGAATTTCCTTCAGGGATAAATAAAGTCTATCTATCTATAAGACGTAAGGTCGAGCAAGAGGAATTACAGAAAAACATCAATATACCGTTAATTAAGTGTCATTACTGTTGAAAAGAACTGGTTGTAAGTTAAAACAGTTTACGAGTAATCCTGCATAAAGCCACTCAACAACTCAGCCGCAACAAAAGAAAAAAGTCCTCACCTCACCCACATCTCTTGTAATTTAATTGAATGGTTTTAAAATCTTAAAATTAAAGCATGTTGATGGAGTACACATTCAAAAGTAAGATGTTCTGTGAACAACATCCTCAGTCGTTTCAAACTGTCCATCTTACACTGAACAGATTTAAAATCAGACAAATGAAAATATTCCTCTCTCTACTTTGTTCTATGGTGAAAAAAGTCCAGTCAGAGCAAAATTCACAAGTGTCATGTAGTTCTCAGCAGGTGGTACTTACCTGAGTTAAAGCATTCAGACTGAGCAGGACACAAACAATACGCCTGCAGAAAATCTAAGTCTTTATATGTGCTGTGGTGGCAAATGTCTCAGGATTCCCTGAGTGTGTGTGCATGTTTAGGTGTAAAAGGCCTAAATATGGGTTGTGTGTGTCTGTATGTGTGTGTGTGCATAGATTTAGTATTATATGAATTTTTAAAAAGTTGCAAATCTGCTTTTGCACAATGATAAATGTGGAAGACTCGATTTAAAAGCAGAGGCCTGATACAGACAGTATCTGAGTTACTTTATTCCTCTAAACAAACTCCTTTTTATTTTCTCCAAACCCCGACAAAGTCAGCAGGAGAACAAACGTAAAAAAACAGCAAAGAAGACAACATCAACCAGACACGTTTAAATGATTTATTGACAATATGAAGGATTGTGAGTGAAGCATGAACTCTTGTACTTCGGCCGGTTGCTGCGTTGTGGAGATGCTTCAGTGGCACAACGGACCCGAAAGCAGGAAGGAGAGGGAGAAATAGGATAATAGATGAAATAGGATAATAATAGAACAAACTGGGTGGGCGAGCGGGGTGCAGTATATATGAGAGCAAAAGGTCGGTGTTGTGGAGAAGTTGCTGAAGTCAAAGGTCAGGAGTTCAGAAAGTGTTCAGGAGCCTCTGATGTCTTATGCTGTTTTATTTATTGACACTTGGCCAAGGAGAATTAGAGACACTCTCAAAGTTTATCAGAAGTGCCTGAGTCGGTCTCACATTCTGCCCAACTCATCCTGGTGGATCGACTTTAAACCCCAAGATAACACCACAAATACTACACGCCCAGAATTAGTCACAGAGAATGTCTTTACCCATGGAGGTGTTATTGTCAGCATGTTCTAGTCTGGAGACACAGATGTCTGTTTACGCAGATTGGACCGTCAACAACAAGCTATCTATTATGTCTATGAAGGCAGCAACAGGTCTCTGTGACCCTGGACACCACAGTGTTGAGATAGACTGGCAGCTACTGTTCCCAACCAAAGACAAACAACTAATACTGCTCAGGACCTCAAGGCCCACACGTGACCTCGTGTAACCTAAGGATAGAAAATTACATAACAAGAGGTTTAAGAGAGTACATGTAGGAATGTTAGTTGCACGGTTGAGTTGGTCCTGCTCCTGAAACTGTTGTAATGTTGTAACGTAATAAAAATTAGATAAATAGATTAAGAATATAAAACTACTGAGGTGTGATGATATCATTTTAAGACCTGACTCCATGTAAAGCTGATAATCCATGAACTGATGCTTACTGTGGGATCACTTTACATAACAGATACTGTCTCAGGTACCTCCTGAAAGTCTTGTCTCGTAAGCCATAGATGATTGGACTAATGGATCGTGGCAGAATCTGCACAATGATGTAGCAAGCAAACAGGGAGTCTGAGTAATTCTTAGGAAACCAGTGCAGCAGAGCTTCTTTTAACAGGGGCTCTGCGTATGTTGCCATACACAGCAACACCTGGAATCCGTGGAGGAGGATGGTGTTTCTGGCTTTTTTAGCGTCTTTGCTCGCTGTTTTTGCAGTGAAGAGAATTCTGAAGTACGTGTAAAAGATAACAAACCAAACTATAACCAGATACACAATATAAGTAATATCCCTCTTCTTTATAATGTGGGGATTTGAAAAGGCAGTTTCCCTGAGGCAGAACACTCTGGTGTAAAAGAAGTCCAGAGGCTGCGTGGCCAAGGTGATGAACAGATCAGGAAGAACGGACAACATGCTTGTCGCCCAGATCAAACCGATCAGCATCAAAGTTCTCCTCACGGTGCAGATCTGCACGTGGCGGAGCGGCATGCAGATCGCGATGTAGCACTCCACCGCCATGCAGGCCAGGTTCAGAGGAGTGTTTTCAGTGACGAACAGAGCCAGCAGGATGAAGACGCAACAGACGGAGACATTTATTCTGTAGAGGATGTAGCTGATAATGAACAGTATGACGGTCAGCGTCACTTGGATCATGTCGTTGACCACCAGGTGAAAAAACAGGATGTACCGAGGATTCATGTAGAAGATCTGGAAGGTGGGAAGAAAAACACGAAGTGATGCACATACAGTATACACTTCAGATACCTGCTTCTAGCCTGTTTCTGCAATAAATTCATCATTAGTTTAAGTAAATGAATGTCACACCTCGTGTTTGCGAAAGGTTTGAATGAGGCCTGCGTTGATGTAGTTGATGGAGATGCTGAGAACCACAACGATCACATTCTTGGTCACGGCTTTGGTGAAGGAGTCTCGATACTCAATAACGACGGTCACGTTGGCAGACGACAGGTTCATCTCTTTAAGATCTAACTAAGGAGAACATGTGATAGAATAATATATAGCAACACATAAAACATTCAGCTTCTGCAAAACAAAAACATGAATATTATGAATACTTGTGAAAACTGCGGCTGATTCTAACAGTTTCCATAGTTGTTTTTTTTGCTCATCTGCAGTATTTCTTTCTTTTTTACTCATAAATATTCAAATTTTAAATCACATTTTAATATTTTTATAACCAAAACATCAGAATCAGCTGTTGGACGTTGTTATGAAGCTAAAAAAAACTGTGAACATTAATAACTCACCTCAGGCTCAGGGCATCAAATATAAAAATCAGTGGATTGTCATTTGAAATGGAAGTGCATTCTGAATTATGTATGAACATATAATATATTTAAAAAAACAAGCTGATTAAGAGTTAAAGTACCTCCTATACATTTGGTCAGAAGTCAATCATTTAATCAGATGATCAGTGTTTTGAATTGAATCATAGATTTTAGACAGCATAGACATTATGATATTTGAATTGTTAGCCACACTTGTATCGTCTTATTGCTTCATCCAGACTCAGAAATGTGTGTGACAGTTTGTGACAAGTACAAAATGTCCTGCAACAGAAACAAAAGGATCACATTAAACAGTTTGCCAAGAAAACACAGCAGTGAAACTGTGACGACTGAACCAGCCTGGTTCTAACATGATACAGTTTGTGTATCAGATGTGTTCTGATTCAAAGTTAACATCTCATTTGGTTCAATAGTAATATTTCTATATTGTAAACGATATGACTGCACAGTACTTACCTACATGAATGTGTTTAGACCGGAGAGAGTGTTCAGACTTTATATATGGTTTCTTTAGGAAGTCTCCCAGTAGTGTGTGTACGCATGTGTGTGTGCGTGTGTGTGTGTACGCATGCGTGTGCGTGTGTGTGTGTACGCATGTGTGTGTGTGTGTACGCATGTGTGTGCGTGTGTGTGTGTACGCATGTGTGTGTGTGTGTACGCATGTGTGTGCGTGTGTGTGTGTACGCGTGTGTGTGTGTGTGTACGCATGCGTGTGTACGCGTGTGTGTGTGTGTACGCATGTGTGTGCGTGTGTGTGTGTACGCATGTGTGTGTGTGTGTACGCATGTGTGTGTGTGTGTACGCATGCGTGTGTGTGTGTGTGTGTGTGTGTGTGTGTGTGTGTGTGCATGTTTTGTGTTCATGTCCTGTACACACATGTTTAAAATACTGATTTTGTCTCAAACTCTGATAAAGTTTGTCTGATCACTGATCACATCCAGACATGATCTGATCTTTTTTGTTTGATTAGATTCAGTTTTCATGATTTTGAATTTGATTTAGGAATTTGGCAGCAGTGGAATATAATCTTAACATACAAACACCAAACAGTCAGTACTGTTTTAGTTGACACCAATGTTGTTGATCAGAACTATTAATATTTTTGCATTTGAAATGAAAACATGTAAAATATCATGCAAGCAATGTACGGTGCAGTGGTTAGCACTCGGGGTGTAACGGTATTTGTATTCGTCCCAAACCGTCACAGTACGGGCGTCACGGTTCGGTGCACGTAGTCATACGACGAATACGTCTGAGTGAGAAAAAGTCGAGTCCTCACTTTAATCCAGGTGGCGGTAACGAGCCTAAAAGCTGCCAGAAACAGTCATTACAGAAAAACAAGAAGTGATGGAAAGTTGGAGGAGGCGCCGGCTTCATTTAAATCAGCTGTTTGGGATTACTTTGGCTTCCCAGTACAATGTCATGGAGACGGCCTCAAACATGCTAACCCACATAAGACGGCATCACCCCGACAGATCCGTCACTGGTGCCAGGAAAAAACGTCTTTGGTGCAACAACTTATCCTCGCTGCTTTGACATTAACACTGACAGGGCCAAAAACATCACAGAAGCAGTTGGCGTGTACATATCAACATCTACGCGGCCATATGCCGCAGTAGAGGAGCCCGGCTTCACGTATTTATTAAAGGTGTTTGAGCCACGCTGCAGGGTCCCATCCCGTGCACATCAGCCAGTCTGTGGCCATTTAAAAGCGTGCACGAGCCTTCTACAAAAAATAAATAGAATAAAACAAATGAATACATTTGTTTTGTTTTATTCTATTTATTTTTAACTTTTATAACAGATGTTTTTTGATTTTGCAGTCAATTAGTGTCTGTTCAAAATAAATTAAAAGTCTTTTATATGTGAAAAAAAAAATCCCTGTTGTACCGAACCGCGACCCCCATACCGAGGTACGTACCGAACCATGACTTGTGTGTACTGTTATACACCCCTAGTTAGCACTGGTTGCTGGTTCGAACCTCGGCCTCTCGCCCTAAGTCAGCTGGGATAGGCTCCAGCCCCACCATGACCCTGATGAGGATACGTGGTTATAGATGATATTCTATCTCTCTATCTTCAATATTTTTCTGCCACATGTTAGACTGCTCAGATACCTGCATGTTTCCTGGGATACACTTTGAATGGTGGTGACTTTTTACAGTAAGCATACAGTTGTCCCTCACTATTACGTGGTTCACCTTTAGCGGTCTCGCTGTTTCTGCAAAATGCGTTGTATGTTCTGCACTCAGAAAAAAACACCTGCACCAAGGCCTTCAGAGGAAAAAGCCGTTACAGCGGAGCGGCACCGTCAGAGGAACTGTGAAATACGGTTTCATTTACTAATACAGTATTGTACTTATTTTTGTTAAATCTGCGAAAATTTGAATGTGAGAAAATGTTAATGCCTGTCTGAGAAAAGTGTATAAAAGTGTGTGGTTAGGGGTTTTACGGCCTTAAAACAATTGTAAAAAATAAAGCTGATTACTTTGCAGATTTCGTCTGTTGCTGGTTATTTTTAGGACGTATTCCCCACGATAAACGAGGGACCACTGTACTTTAAAGGTCAGATTTAGAGAGCTCTCTTTACAGACAATGGACTTTAATATTCATAACTATGTTTTCATTAGTGTATATCCTCAGACTCTTCCAGCATGTTGTGTTTCTACAGAACAGAGCACAGTGTGTGTAGTTATGGCCTTTCATGCTTTCTCTGTAGGTTCTCCTACATGCTTGGAAGGGGAGAGGTGTCCTAATAATCCTGCACACGGCTCCCCTCACATGTTTCGTGTGGTTTCTCCTTCACATAAGAAATAAGAGGATACGGATTTCAATCATCACTAGACTGCACTGAATCCTTTACTCCTTCACGTGACAACGTGCATCATTTGATTACATGTATCTGGTCCGTGTGACATAACAGGGCAGTCATTCCTCTGGACTCGGCTTTGGTCAAATGTTTTGTTGCTGTGCAACTTTTTTCAGAAACTAAACTTCTGACCTCACGTTTCCCACAGTGTTGCACTCACTCGAGTAAACTCGCTGTGAGCAGGAGTTGGTTGCACGTTCCACAGAAAGGACTTCTGGGACATCGTGACATTTCCACTAATCCCCAGTGAGTCATGCTGCAGGACAGAGCGAGCATCTCATCAACTCTCATTAGGCCCCATCAGTAAAGGTCACACACACTGGGGGCAGCTTGTTATGCAGCATGCAGTGCGCACACACACACACACACACACACACACACACACACACACAGCATCAAAGGGGTTTATTAGATACGTCTGCTGAGAGAGTATCTCATCATTGTCATTAAGAGAATCTGTAATTAGCAGTGATATTTAAGATAGTTCACTTTTAATGGCTGTAAGTTGCAGCATCCTCCGTGGAGAACAGCTGATTGAGTTCACGACATTAACGAGGTTGATTAAAAACAAAGAGACGAACGTCCTCTGTGGACACATTAACTGGAAATCCACGAGGAGACGCGCTTGTTTGCTCTGCTGTGAACTTTAACTCTGAAAACAACGAACTGAAAGTCAAAGTTTGTTTGTGATGATCAAAACTTTACAGCGATGATCATCAAGATTTGTGAAATACATCCAACATTTATCCTCAGCTCTCTGCTTTCATCTCAATCATATTAAACTTATTTAAACAGTTGAATACATTCAATATCCTGGAAACTCATCTATTATTTAGAGTTGGTATTAATATTTAATGAGTTGGTCAAATTAATTAATTAATTAGTCGGTTGACTGAGTACTTTATTGAAATTGAAGATAATACACACAGCTATGTTTTAATTAGTGTGTAATCATCTGAAAATAAGAGACAGTCCATCATGTTCCTGTAGAAGCACACTGGCTCCATCAGGGCCTTCAGCCAGTTTCACATCCACCATAGCAGTGTTAATTTCGTCAGACGAGACGAAACAAATATGTTGATCAACGAGCCTTTTTCCCTCGACTAAGACGAGATGACACAACGTTCTGAAAACACTGAGGAAAAATGAGCCACTGTGCGTTTTTGTTGTCGAATAAAAAACGAGATGAAAATGTCACGCAAGAAATAAAAACTGAACAAAAACGTCCTCCTTGTTTCCGTCGACTATATAAGAAACAAAGCAGCATCCAGTCCTGCTGTCATGTGTTTGTGCAGCACTTCTTTGACTGTAGCAACGTCACGGCCACACGTTTGAATCCTCTGGCTGCTCTCGAACCTGTGGCTGAAAACAAACAGTACGCAGGAGAAACACGGCGTACGGACAGACAGCACGATCATGCTCAGAAGGACAAAGACACTGGACGTGTGGTCCCATTCCATTATTTAGAAACAGAGGAAAAGGCACAATGATAAACAAAATATTCCTGAAATAAATAAAAAGACTAAAATGTTTTGACAAAAATTTGGACGACTAAAATATGACGAACAAAAATGATTTGTGACTAAAAGTGACTAAGACTAAGAATGAACTTTGACACAAGACTAAGACTAAACTGTAAAAATGGGTGACAACATTAACACTGCACCATAGGTTCTAGGGTGAGGTGAGGGGTATTCAGTTGGTTGCAACCTGCGAACTTCATCGCTGTTTTCCACAAAATGGTCAAATATTCAAATCTTCTCAAATGTGTGAATGTTTTTCACTGTAAACCCAACATCGTTGAGTTTTGGACAAAACAAGGCGTTTAAATCGTGATTTGAATATTTTATATTTTGTGACATTTTATAAATCACACGCAGGGAGACTCATATGCATCAATCCAGTATTTTCTTTCCTGATATCGATTCCAATACCTCAACTCATCTGCCAAAACCGATCCACTGTACAAGTGTTCTCTTTGTATCATTTTAAATTGTATAAAGTGTGAAACTCATTGGAATCATGTTTATGCATTAAGCCGTGTTGGGCCATGGTGAATGAATGATTATAGCTGAACGCTTTATTTATAATAATAACATTGTATTTGTTGTGGATCAGTTGCATCAAGGCCAGTACACAATGTGCATCTGTGCAGATACCAGTCAGTTCCTCCAAGAATTAACCTGCAGATTCATTCTGATAAAAGAAATGTTGATTGCAGCACCTTTAATAAAGTTTTTTTTTAAACTTCAGTAAAATAAAGTTATACATGTTTGTTCAGAAGAAAGAAACTCTCTGGAACAAACATGTGTTGCGTCAGTCTGCTGAGAGCTGGTGCAAAGGTCGTGTCAGTAATGACTGATCCCCACAGAGCTGCTCTTTAAACGCAGCAAAGCCACCAGGAATTAGCTCCGATCCTTTAAGAGTTTCTCACACTCTCATGTCGACTCGCACTTCAACAACAAAACTAAGAACAAACTTTGGTCACCAGGGTGCTCGACACCAACAACGTTCACCAACGTTAGGAGGCCTCAGAAAGAAAAGTTTTGAGTTTCACACAGAAACAGTTTTTAACCACGTTTCCATCAGAAATGTAAAATCTTGAAGACTCCTCTAATAAGCAGAGCTAGAGGCACAAGTAGCTCATGTAGATTCTTATTTAGTATTCTTTAAAATGAAAGATGTGTTGATGAAATCACACACACATCTTCCAGTTCGAGACGCCGCAGTGCGCTCAGTGAAAAGTCGACACGAAACAGTTTTAAACACTTCAGACTAAATATTCTGTCGCTGTGTTGTGGCATGGATGATTTACTGAACGGGCAACGGTGCCCATGATCCTGATCAGTGTTGTAATATTGAGTCTACTAACTATATCTATATATATTATCAGGGGTGCACATAACTTTTTCAGTGAGTTACTCAGGTGAGTACCAGGAGATGGTGTTTGGTACTCACCTCATATGTTAGAAGTCTTAAAGGTCTCCCCCATTGTCCTCCTCAGTGTCTCCCCCACTGGTCTCTGCTTCAGCTTCCTGCATGGTAGATGATGATGCAGATGCACATCCTTGTCCTTGGTTGAGCCTCCGATTAGCTGTCTCCATCCACAGGTCAACAGCTGGCTTTGGGTCATATGTCTCAGTGGTCTGCTTCGACAGGTGAATTTGCATCAAGGCAGAGAGACGAGCATGGGACAGGCGAGACCTGTACTTGGTTTTTATTATGTTCAGATGTGAAAATCCTCTCTCACAAGCTGCACTGCTCAAAGGCAGTGTAAGAGACAGCTTAACCAACTTGTTGATGTTGGAGTACGCATCCAGGGTACTTGTATTATTTACTATTTGGACTAAGTCATACACAGAGGAGGCTGCCAGGCGTTTTGCTGCCTGCTTTAAACGCATCCATTCTGTCAGAGTGATGTCTTTGTCAAGTTGCAAGGTGGCCTCATATATTTTGAGAATGCTGCGAACTGTTGTGTTTCCAAAACTGTGGAGGTCTTGCATTTCCCGAGGCCATGTTGAAGGATCAAATACTAAGAAATGATCACATGACTTGAGGGAGTCATATCTGATTTCAAACTCTTCAATTAACCCCCTAAGTAAGTTTGTCTTGTCTCTGTCAGCATCTGCATTAGAAAAAGTGTGTGCACTGTGGCCTTCATCATCAAGCAGAAGTCTGAACTGTCCAATGGCCAGCATGAGTTCATCCTTACATTCTCCAATGGTCAGCTTTTCCTTCTGAAATCTAATTGATGTGGTCTTCAAAATGTTGCCAGTGTCAAGCATGTGTGACAGAAAGCACTGAAAACGCTCTGTGCGGATATGCTGCAAGTCATTGTTATCACTAGTAGCCAATTGCATTTTAATGGCTGGCAATAGTCTTGACACTTTTAACAGTATTTCATGCCTCCATGCAGACCACCTGATATTATGAAACTTACCCAGTTTCACAAATGAGATCCCGTTTTCTTCACATAGCTTCTTCAGTGCAGCAGTTTTTTTTGCGCCACCTTTTTGTAAATAAAACTGCAGCAACCTGACCACAGAGCGATTGAATGTCTGACAGTATGGAACGTTGCGATCAGCTGATTTTGCGCAATTCTCCAGCGTGTGAGCAGTGCACAGAATGTGCACAAGGGAGTCTCCAACCGCTGCAAGTGCCCGTAGTTTTGGCACAACGCCGTTGTACACTCCGACGTTGACAGCTGCACCGTCTGTTCACACAGCGACTAACTTTGCTGTCCAGTCATCCAAGCTCGTGTCCTTGAAAAGCTTCACTAGTCCATCTGTTATTGCCTGCGCGGTTCGGTCAGCACCCAGTTCAATCAATCCAATAAAGTCTGACGAAAACTCTCCATTGCTGGACACAGACACAATGTAAACGATTTCCTGCTCTGTTTTTGTGATGTCTTCAGATCCATCGAAAAGCAGCCCCCAAAAGTCAGCAGTCTGCAACTTTGCTTGTACTTCACTGCTAATTGTGTGAGCAATGGTCTGCATAATCCGTGTCCCCCCTTCACGTGAATGATAAGCAGCTCCGACATTTACTCCTAGCCGCTTCAGTAAAGGAATATCCTCAGAAAACGAAGACATGGGACGTGCATGTTTGGCTTTATGAAAGGCCAATAGAAAAATATTAAACAGAGCTTGCCGTTGCTCTTCCGTTAGCTTTTCTCGCCACCTGCTAAGTGGACGACTGGCTTTTTCTTCTTGGCTAGCTTGTTTATTAGCAATGGTTTGGGCCACATTAGTGTGCTCCTTGCTCTTTTCATGTTTGCTAAATAACGGGTGGTTGAAATTCTTAGAGCCTTTATAAAACGCACCTGTTTTGTCTGCTAGCTGGGGATGTGCGCTGCAAATCTTGCACCACATTTCAGTGCGCTCATCGTTAGCTTCAAGCCACGGCACATCTTGTAGCCACTTTTCAGAAAATAATCTTTTTTTGGGCTCTGGCTCCAGTTGGCGTTTCTTTGTAGGTGGCGAAACACCAAAGAAGCTGCTTACTGTGGTTTGTTTTTTTTTCGACATCAAGCAACAGTTGAGTGTAAGTTGAGGACGGGAGAAGTCAAGAGGATCCTGTGGATGGTCAGTACTCAAAAGCGCGGTAGTAACTCAAGTGGCATTACGCATTGGTGATTTTTGTTGCGCATGCGTACCTGCGTACCAGTTATGTGCACCCCTGTATATTATATTATATATAATATTTGGATTTATTTTATTATGATATCTGAAGAGAATATTGTGCAGATCTGCTGCGGCAAGAAAGATTTTGTAGTGGCTGAAAATTCAGGGATGCTAAAATCTTTTTACAGTCCGATACCTGAGCTTTTAGATATTTAAATTCTGTACATCACACTGTGTGGAACTTGTTTTTAATTTAAAGAAACAGACGACTGTGGATTCTGTGGACACAGAAACTGAGTCAGCTGCTCGTCGTGACTTCATGGAACTTCTAATATTATTGACAAAACTGTTTAAAATTGTGGATCTGTCACGTTTGGCCAAAACCTGATCCACTTAATACGATCAAATAAATAAAGCTGGAGACAAAAGCTGCTTTTGTTTCTGTTACATTGTTCCACCAGGTGCATGATGGGGAACTGGCCTTGAAAATGTAAAATATAAAACAGCTCATCACGCGCAGGTGAAAAGTTCTCTCCTTTATTGCCTTCTGCGTGTGATACAGGGCTTCATCAGAGAAATACAAAAAGGTAAAGCTATTAGAAAATATACAAAAACATACAGGCATTCAAATATGAAGGGGCGTACACATGTGGTGGTTTCTTTAATATAAAACTATAAGAATGAGACCATGGTTAGGGCGGTCATTCCCATTCTGTGTTGACGGAGGTATTTCCTGCCAAAGATGTAGTTTTTTTTAATTTGTATGTAATCCAACACTCAGACATGTTAAAGCCCTGTGAGACCGTATCTGAACAGACCACAGCTTTACTGAACGGCCACTTTAAACTTCCCTTTTTCAAAAAATCAAATCCACTTTAATCTTCAGCAGTTAGTTCTGTGATCCAAACGAGTTTCTTCAGGCAAACGATGACGATTTTGTATGAAAATGACCAATTTAATATTGGGAGTGGTAATAACACTTTAAACAGTTTTTATAAAAATGCTATTCTAAACAAAAACAATCTGCTATAAATACATCATATTTAACAAACCGTACAAAACAGATCAAGTATAAACAGCACGAAGAGAGACAGACGGATGCTGTGTGATTATGAATGAGCTGAGTGAATGTGTCTAATATCTATAGTACATCTAGTTTACAGCCTACGATCCTCTTTGTTAAAACGTGTTCACGGGGAATTTATCCTTAATTCTGTTGAGTTGTTTGAACACGCACGGCGTCCAGGGGATATAATATTCTTCGTTTCATGAAAACATTTGCTCAGTGATGGGTTGGAAAATGTTTTTCTCTAAGACAATAACGTGTACAAATAAGGTCATTTACATCGATACCAGAAATATGCTTCTATATCAAAAGCTTTCAGATAAATGTCATCCTCATCAACACGAAGAGCGACAGACCTAGTGAAGGCTACAAAGGCTTTGTTAAAAAAGACACTTTGGTTTTTGTCCATTGATTGGAAGGCTTTCTGTTTTTTTTAATGATCTTCCCATGATGTGCCCTCCTCTTCCTCGGTCCGTCGTTCTTCCTCTGTGGCGTCCCGTTCGCTCACCGCGATGATCACAGATCACTTCCTGGAGAGAAGCTGGTTCTCCAGCTGCTCCAGACGAGCCGTCATCCCGGACAGTAGACATTTGATTAAGGTTTAATAATGACATATTAACTGCTCGTAAATCCACGAACATCCATCAGATTTTCCACTATTTGTCAGTGTTGGTTTGTGTTTGAATTGATGATTTAAGTAATATCTTGTAGATCAACGGGATAAAATTAAAGGATAAAGGACGAATTAGTCTAAAGATCAAAACCAACAACGTGTCAGTCCGTCTTTCAGTACTTTCCAACTCCTCGAACCTGTCTCCAAACTTTTTGCCTCCTACTGAGCTTACAAATATAACTTTACATGTAAAAAGTCTCAGTAATATCCTAAACCAGCTGGATGCTGTGCCTGGATTAATGGGGACTATTTTCTGCGGTGTATTAATCCACATTTGGGGCTCTAGTTTGTAGCAGTTCCTCACAGGGTTGAACTCAGACACAGCTTTCTGGTCTTTCTATCTGCTTTAATTAAAGGATATGTTTCTGTGTGAGCTGCTCCAGGCTGCTCATGGTCGCCTGCTGGAACTCCACCAGACTCTCACAGGCACACGGGTCCTTCACCTCGATCTCGCCCTGACTCTCCTCTGCAGCTGAAAGAGATCGAAGACATCAGTAAACAAACTTCATACTTGAACACAGTTACTGCTTTACAGGTCAGTGTTTTTCCTACAGCTGCCAGCAGATGGAGCCAAAGAACACGACATGATATCACACGATATATCATCTTTTACTTTAGATTAAACACAAAGTTTTTAATATATCATGATAATAAATCATCATTTGACACTGAATTCAGTCCAGTGTGCATTGAGTTACATTCAGTTACATATTTCTAAGACCATTTTCTTCAGCCATCATATGTTCATCTGACATGCAGTGATATGAGAAATATGCTGATTTTCCACTCCCACTGTCAGACTGAGATGAACTGTCCTGTTCAGGACTTCATGTAGAAAAGTCAAACTCTATATTTCATCTGTGACACAATCAGCTGTCTGGAGGCTACAGGTAATGTAGATATCCAGGCCAGGACTCCTTCTTCTGGCTCATTGTTTACAGTGCGATTAGCAACTTGAGACTGGAGTTGAGAGATGAATAATCTCTATAAACAGATTTCTGCACATGAACACAGATAAATGTTTAAAGTTCTTAAAAAACTATCAGATGACCGTTGATGGGTTCTGACTCTTGAGCTTTCACATGGTCAGTTTACCTGCCTGCAACCAAAGCAAATACTATTCGGACTACCAACAGAAACCAGAGCGCTTTGGATGAAATCTCGTCCTTTCTGCACTGATTTGCATTTTACTGTTCATTGACAGTATCTGTTATGTTAAAGCACTGTGCACACAGTCAGGTGTGTTGTACCTGGGCAGACGTTGAGTTTGAGGTTCTCAGCGATGGTGCTGATGGCGGTGAAGTCGGTGGTATAATAGAAATGTTTCTCCAAAGGCTCGGATGCAATCTCACGGAGTTCATCTTCCACGGCTTTTCCAACGCCCACCGCGTACATGGTGATACCTGTGTACGTGCACAGAAACATGCATTTAATGTCGGCGTGCAGGGGGAATCCATCCGCCCTTTAGATTAAGAACACAAACTTGTCTTACCAGCTTCCTTGGCCTTCTTGGCGTACTCTGTGATGTCGTCCTGGGAGCGTCCGTCTGTGAACACCAGTCCAATTCGGGGGATGTTGCGGCTGGCGGGACGAGCGCCCTCCGCCTCCGAGAAGCTGTTCTCCACCATGTGTTTCAGGGCCAGACCGGTCATTGTGCCTTTCTCCATGTAGTCAACCTGCACAAGAAGAGTGAGTACAGTTCAAGTCCCAGTCCTGGAACTGAAACAGACAGACAGAAAAACAGCTTTACCTTCATAACCGCAGCCTTGATCTCGTCAGCAGTGTGGTACATGTTGAGAGAGAACTCTGTCCTGACCCGGCTCGAGTACTGAACCAGACCAACCCGGGTGCCGTGAGCAGACACGTCCAAGGAGTCCACCACCTGGAGCACAGGATGAGGTGAGGTTTATTCATTAGAGGCAGTAACAGGTGACACAACACACAGAAGATGTCAGTGTGCTTCCAGTTTGTTGTTGAAAGAGTCTTATGTCACTTCCTGTGCCCCAAAACAAACAAACACAACCTGTTACACGGTTCAGTGACCTTGTTTTGGAACCTGTAAGCTGATACCGGTCTTTAATCTGTGCTGGGAACTTTTGGGATCAGTGACGGATTGACCATCTGGAAACTGGGCAAATACCAGAAGCGCCTCCTGACTATGGGTCACTTGAGATTCTCAGAATGGGACTCCCACTGTGCAGGCTGCTCGAGCAGTCCATTAAACAAACACAAGAGCGAAAGAGATTCATTGTTAGCCACATCCTCCTCCTCAAGATCCTCGATACCAGTTCAACTGTTCAAGTCGAGGTTTTCCAGCTGAAGCCAACAGGGACACGATCAGTAAAGTTTGGACTTGGCCGGTTGGTTATTTGGCTCTATCAGGTGAAACATGCTCAACAAAAGCAGAAACCTCCGTGCCAAAAACTGCAGTATCTCAAACGTCCACTGGCTATGAAATGAGTCAATGCCCATGAGCCCCCATGTTCATCACAGCGGGAATAAACAGACAAAAAGATGGTCTCTTAGTTTTGCATAATCTCTTCTCTATCTCGTAGTTATCTCAGAGTTCTTCGTATGGAAACATTCCCTACCTGGTTAACAAACTTTTTGACCAGCTCAAAGTTCTGAGGGCGGACGCTCTTCGAGCCGTCGATCAGAAGCACCAGGTCGATGTTGGCAGACTTGCAGGCTGAAGGAGAGAGAGAGTCGATTTTACAGATGTGACACTCGGGGATAAGTTGCATAAAAAAAACAGAGATATCTTTACAGATCATTAAATCAAATATTCTCTTTTTCATCTTTTGTAGATACCTTCAATATTTTGTACAATGGACTTTACAGGATTCTCATTTAAAATGTGTTAAAGTCTTGAATGGTGCACACACTGTTTTATATTTCAGTAAACTCGTCGTCTGTCGGTGTACTGAGGCTCTTCCATCACTGCTATAATATATTAACAATGGCCTCAGTACAAGTATCAGCAGTCTGATGTATCGGTACTACTCAAGTATTCAGACGCAGTAAAATAACAAAGACAGATATTTTGCTCTCTCTGGTTACTATGAGAGTTGTCAAAGCAACAATAGATAGTCTTGCATTTATGTAAAACGGTTGGAGTCGCAGTCTGCGAGTTGAAAGGATGATGAATGAGTCTACTTGTGCTGAGCCATGAATCTCCACATGGAGGTGCTGTGTGACGGTTACTGGCAGGCACTCTTGGGTTTCTCTCAGCGTCCCCAGAGGAAGAAAAAAATTCAAAAGAAGATCCCGTCTTCGTCCAGCCAGTTCCTCCCAGACAAAACGGAGCTGCTTTTAACATCAGCGCGACGTTTAGTTTGTTTTCACACACATCTTTATTTCACCACCCGAGAAATGACCTCGGTCTCTTCTTACTCTAATCCTAATCCCAGCCCTGGATGTTTTTTCCCTTCTCATCTGATGAGGCCGTAATCAATCTGGGTGTCATCAGGACATGTCATCCTGATTCATCACACGTTTGTTATGTTTTGATTGAGTACAGGTCGGCGCTCAACAGCTACAAAAAAACGTTAAATAAAAGTAAAATATGAATGATGATTGTCAAAAACTAAAGAATAAATGTTCAGTCAAGATCTTGCAGAGAAACACTGTTACAGTTTGACCTGAGCTCTGCACAGATCAGTGTCGTTTTACATAAATTTGTATGTAAGAGCAGAATTATAAATAAGGTTAAAGATGCACACTCATGTAAAGCTATTATTTACCTTACAAAGTATGGACATAAACATGTATTTACATATTTAATTATGGATCATTACTGTCATTTTTTAATAAATTTGTATTGTAATTTGACAGAGTTTTGAGAACTCCTGTTAGTTTTGTGTGTTGAGGCTGACTTTAGTCCAAAGTGATGATGATGCTGACCTCCTGCTCCTCTCACCTTCGTCCTGCCCCTGAAATGTTTCAGTCGGGTCCCACAGGACCTGCAGGATCTCTGCAGCCCTCTGACTGTGTGTCATGACTGAGCGTCTGTGAGCAGTGAACCTGTCCTGTAATGTCCACGCTGCTTAAAGAGTCTTTGGAGCGAGCGCTCAGGTGATTTCATGTCAAACAGAGTGGACTTACTGCCGCAGCTCTTGCCGTCCTCCTGCAGCAGCTGTCCCTCCGGACAGATGCAGTAGTACGATCCTGGAGTGCTCACACACTGGTGCTCACAGCCGTGCTCCACGGTGTTACACAGGTCCATGTCTGCAAATACACATATTACATACAGAATACATCACACCTGAGCAGGCAGTACTACTGTTCATGAAGGAATATGAGAGAGAGAGAGGTTCAGACAATGTGCACTGACTTGTGCAGGTCTTCTTGTCTTTGTTGAGTTTGAATCCTTTGTTGCAGTCACAGGTGAAGACGCCGGGGCCGCTGATGCAGATCTGCTCGCAGTCATGCTTTCCCTCGACGCACAGGTCGATGGCTGGATAACACACGCAGAGTTATCTGCAGTTAGTGGAACACTGTGTGCGACTGTTTGCTTTGTTTCTGTGTGACTGTGGTTCTACGTGTCTTCAAGCAGATGTGCAAGTAAAGCCGGAGGATCAGAATAAAAACTTGAGTTCATTAGAAAGCACAAGAAGAAATCAGCTACTGACCACAGTCCAAAGATTAAATTTCCAGCAGCAACTGTTTTCACAACAGATGCACCAGGAGCGTGTACACCTCTGTGTGTGTCTGTGTTTGTGTGTGTGTGTGTGCATATGTGTGTATTTGTGCGACGTCCTGACTAACGTGCGCAGGTCTTCTTGTCCTCATTCAGTGTGAATCCTTTGTTGCAGTCGCAGGTGAAGACGCCGGGCGCGCTGACGCAGATTTGTTCGCAGTCATGTTTCCCCTCAGCGCACAGGTCAATAGCTAAATAACACACACATGCATACAGTTAAAGTGTGTGTGTGTGTGTGTGTGTGTGTGTGTGTGTGTGTGTGACATTTTAATGCTCTGGTAAAAATATTTTCCAGGGACACAGGCTGTGCATTAATCTGACAACATTGAACTGAGCCAAAGCATTTTTCAGTTGTTGGATCTCCGTCTGGCTCACAAACATCTGACAGAACTTTTATATCCAACAATCAAACGGCTCATGAATATTCAACCAGCCATTCAATAGATTATCATTGTTTTTTTGAGCTGGTGAATGAAGCAAATCTACAATTGGCTGAAGTTTCATTTGCATTTAATTCATATTAATGCAACAAAGTGTAAAATTACATCCACCTTCATCTGTTTTATGCACATAACTGCAGTTACTGTGTATCGCTATTATACGCATCTTGTGAAGACACACAGGACTGAAGCTTCAGCTTCAGCGTCCCAAATAAGAGCTCAAGAGAGGATCAAATAAAGTAAATGCCAAATATTATCTTCTAGAAATGAGAGGTAATATTTAATGATTAAACACTACGAGAAGATTATTATTATGTAAAAAAATATAGAAACAAGAGCTAAATAATATTTAGAATTAAAACATCATCTTGTTGATAACCTGTAAATGTTCTGACGTGAGTCATAAACCAGCTGTTCCTTTAAAAAAGCAGCTGACCCAGCAGACAGGTAACAATGTGTTACTTCACTTGACATAACGCTGCTGTGGTATTTGGGTTAATGGACGTCACAATTACACGATGTGTTGCTGCTTTGAAGGTTTGAAAGGTTTCCGGGGAGGTGGAGGAGGTGGCGGCGAGTCTTTGCTGCTCCGAAGGCTGTAAATTGTCTTTATTTCACAGTTTTCTGTCAACAAGGTCTGTACTGCAGGTGTTTCTGTGGAGCGGCCTCTGACACACGAGTGCGTGTCTGGCTGCATGCATGAATATGTGCAAACATGTTGGAGTATGAAGTGAATAAGCAGACTGATTTGAAATGTTTTGGTTCTTAACGTTGTTGGATTAAAGTGCAGGACAGAGTTTTGGTCTCTGTAGCTAATTTCCCCGTTCATGACAACTGTACTGAGGGTGAATTTATATACAACTCACCTGTTCACATTATATTAAGGCTTAAAGTTATGCAGGATTAAGAGCGTGGACGCTTTGATTGATTAATTAGAGGTAACTCGTTTAAGCTTCATTCAGCTCCACCTCAGCTCCACCCACGATTTGCCCAATTTTAGATAAGCCAGGCGGCAGGACAGCCGGCCAGAGGCACCACGCAGCAGCTCATCATGGATACGAAGTCGTCCATATTCATACTGTCAATGACTCGAGCATTTGACAACAGCAACAGCAACATTTTAAATGCTATCCTGGATTGTAAACGGGAAAGTGCACATGAGTTGGTCTCTTGCATTCCAGTAAATCTCAACAGAGTTTTGTTAAAGATTCACATAAAGAAATGTGCAACAAGAGATGGAAATCATTTAAATTTATTCCCATTGTACAATCAGTTACTGCTGTTTGCACACCGAGATAGGAAACATTTGCTTTTCAGGTCAGCAGTCCTCGTTCAGCAGACTGATTCTCCCTGAGGTGCTCCTTCATGATCGAAGTGGCAGAAGGTTAAATGATCCTACGTGAATCATGCATGTGTGTTAGCGGCTCCATAAAGTTTAACTCTAACAAAACATGATTGTAAAATCTGATCCACAGCCACATTAACAGTGAGTTTAGTGTGCACGACTTACCGTGGCAGGTCTTGCCGTCGTCCAGCAGCCTGTATCCCTCGTTACAGGTGCAGTGATAGCCATTGAGCACACTCACACACTCGTGATTACAACTGTGGTTCCCAAACGAACAGTAGTCGATCACTGAGGGGAGGAAAGCAGCCATGAGGCCAGAAGCAGCAGAGCAAAAGGAGCGGGAAAACGTGTGGGACTGCATCTATGTTCCACCTGTGTCGCAAATATTCTGACAAGTTTTATACGTGCTCTCTTCTAACCCGATTCACAGGACAAAATGACATTTTAAACAGCTTTTGACACAGCCGTGCACATCATGACTGGGTTCTGGATGTGCAGGATATACAAAGATCAGGAGGAGGAACATAGTGCAGCCCAGCTTCATGAAGCAGCAGAGAAATCAAGAACCAGCAGCTTGTGAAGTCAGAATTCATTTCAGCACGAATGATCATGGCGTGAATTCAAGCTGAACATGCTTTTTTAATATGAAGCCAGCTGTGTGTGTATGTGTGTGTGTGTGTGTGAGACTAACTTGAGCAGGTCTTCTTGTCGTCGTTCAGTTTGTATCCTTTGTTGCAGTCGCAGGTGAAGGAACCAGGTGAGCTCACGCAGATCTGTTCACAGTCGTGTTTCCCCTCAGTGCACAGATCGATGGCTGAAACACACACACACACACACATAGGTGATATCGGTCATTGCACTGGACACACACACACATGTGTAATGTCCATGAGTGTGTGAACACAGTGTTGTTACCTGCACATGTTTTCCCGTCGTCATTCAGGGTGTATCCGGGCAGACAGAGGCAGTGGTAGGAGCCCGGGGAGCTCTCACAGATGTGCTCACAGCCGTGGTCCGACTCCAGACACAGATCCATACCTGCAGCAGAGACGAGTGAGTCCACAAGAGACCACAACACCACAGACTGAGCGGCTGCAGGGTCAGAATCAGTCCATGAAAATGTATTTAACTAATCAGCTTCTTATTATGGATGATTGTTCCTACATGAACTGTTATTATTATTATTTCATTTTATTTCTGTCTTCTCTCTGGTTTGATTTACTTTGAAACCTTTTAGCCTTCAAGTAACGCCGACTCGAGTGACATCACTTGAGGACATTTATCAGACTTCACACAGCTCCCTCTGGTGGCACTAAAGGGTTAGGGCAACTCACCAACACCTGGAAACTCACTCTGTAAAACTTACTTTTTAATGTTATGTAGAAGTACTTCACTTGTTGTGACGGTCTTTACCAACACAAATCTTACTTCCATTAACTTACACTCATTAATAACTACAAAACATGAAAGAAATGAGTCATTAATTAAAAAGTTGGCTCATAGATTCCTAAATTAAATAACTCAGAAGCATAGGTCATATTTTAAACAAATACACATAAAATAATGAATCGTCCTAAATATTTATACATGCTTGTTAATTAAAGGCTTGAAGTCAGCAGCCAATCAGCATGTAGAGATGTTTTATTCTCAGTTCTGCTTGTACGTGACTTGATAAAGTTTCTGTCTAACTCTTTATGAAGGCATGCCGACCGTCAAGGACGCGGTCTCACGGCTTCCAGCTGTCGTCCCCGGAGCACCGCCGAGGGGTTTTGAACCTGTGTCTGCAGTGACAGTGAGTGAGTGGGTTTATCCCTCCTACAACAAACATGGTTTTATTTTATTCTTTAATATTCATCCATCAGTCTTAAACTTCATCTGTCTGCCTCTACTCTCATTTTCCATCTCCCGCTCAGGGAAGCCGTCCAGTCCAGGGAAATATCTTACACTTAAGGGATTTGAGGAGGCTGTTATGAAAAGGGATTATGTTCTGTGAGGTTAGATGGGCACTGTGATTTTATTCTCTCTCTTCAGACGAGACAGTCATTGTGTTTTTAATTACACGACGAATCAAAGAGTCGTTTGAAATGTCGATTCCAGAGACTTGGCTGCAGGTTTTTACTTGTCTTACGTTCAGGTCGCTTCAAATGAAAGTTATTTATTAACAGAAGTTCTTCAGAGGATTTTAAATCCACGATTCATTTCAGGAGCTTTTTGTCTGTATTTAATTTGGTCTTGGGGGAGTGAGGATTTAAGTTTTCATATTCCAGTTAAATTATTACATTTGGTACAATTTCTCTCTCTTCACATAAAACTCACTTTCGTTATTATTTTACAACTCATCCAAACCAAGTCAGAGACAGGTTTCTCTCAGCTGTCTTTCAAACTTCAGCGAGGTCATTTCCTGTCCGGCGGTCTTACCGCAGAGCTTGTCCTGGAACTGCAGTCCAAACTGGTGAATGAGGTCGAAGGACTCCACCAGGAAAACGTGGTCTTCGAACGGCGGGGACGCCATGGCCCTCAGTGATGTCATGTCAGCTCTGGCGACGCCCACGGCGTAGATCTCGATGCCTTTCTCTCTGGCCTCGGCCGCCACCTCCGTCACGCGGTCCTGAGGACGTCCATCTGTCACGATGACGACAACGTTGGGGACCTGACGGAAGGGAAAACCTCGGGGTCAGCGGTGTTAAAGTCTCCAAAGCTGTCAACTGTTTCTACGTTAGATCATATAAGATCAAATCTTTTGGTTCCAGCTCACAAAACAAACTGGCGGCTTGTCTCTCATTACCTTCGGCCTGTCTCCTGCCTCGGCAGTAAAGGCTTCATTCATCACGTATTTGATGGCGAGGCCCGTCATGGTGCCCTGAGCGAGGGGAATGATCTCATTGATGCCTTTCACCATGGAGTCCAGCTTGGCGTGAGCCCTCAGAGAGAACTCTGTGCGGACCTGAAGACAAAGGAGAGCAGAGGAGAGGCGACGCTGAGAGACGGCAGATAGTCATCAGGTCATGTCATGGAGGTAGAGACAAGGATTGTCCTCACCTTCATCATTAAAGTTCAGAAGGAAGAGAAAGCAGTGAGAGACGGGACAGCAAACTGAACCACAGGCCAGTTTAAAAATGAGTTTTGTCTTGTTTAAAGTTAAAGTTTTATATCCTTACTCCAAAGAAACAGTAAAAGAGTTTAAGTAGAAGATGAAGAAGATGGACAGAATGACGAGGATGACGGACGCTGAGGATCGAGTCTACGGACACGTGAGCAGCTCGGAGAGGACGTGCTTCTGTAGGCAGCATCACAAACATCTGCTGATTAGCTGATTACATATGTTGACCTGACGGTGGCGCTAAAGAGGAACGTCAGGAGATTTCAGCCTGTCTGAAGAATCAAAGACAACATGGTTGTAGATCTGGATGCGGTGCGTCCACAGTACCTGGCTGGAGTACTGAACCACTCCCACTCTGGTGGCGTTGAGTCCGATGTCCAGAGTGTCCAGGATGTCAATCATGAACTTCCTCATGGTCTCAAACTCATGTGGCCTGACGCTGCGGGAGCTGTCGATGAGGAAGACCAGATCCACCGGACCGGACTTACATTTCTGCTCAGGACCTGGAAGGAGGAGTAAAAAAACATTCAGCAGGGAGGTGTAAAATAATAGTCTAGTCTAAAATGTGAATTTCTCTCCTTCCTTCTCCCTCTTTTATTCAAATAAATGAACAGACAGCTCCCTGACTCTCAAGTCCAACATGATTTTCCTGCAGTACATCATCTTGGTTCACCTTCATCCACATTATGGATAAACAAACCTTTGTAGATCTGCGTAATCTCTGTTAGTGAATCAAAGTTAAATCAGTTTCTGTTAAATGTCTCGTTATGTTCCACATTCTCTTTTATCAGAGCACCAAAAAATGTCTCGTTATGTTCCACATTCTCTTTTATCAGAGCACCAAACGTGGACTAATCTTCTGCTGAAACATGTTCTCCACGTGTATGTGAGCTTCTCTCGTCTACGTTCCTCCTGCATAAAGCAGCAGCGGAGGCTCTTTTTGAACTCTGGTGTAACTTTCACATTATTTACCACCTGAGCTCGTTTCTCCATGACTTCAGCTGCCACAGGGCGTCTGCTTTTGTCTTTAATTTTTTTTCAGCATCACTTGCGAACACACTCCGTCTGTTGTAACATCATCCCTGTTCAAAAAAACACAGCGGTCATGAATGAGGAATGAGGTGAGGCCCGCTGTTTGGAAAGGACTCGTCTGATTAATGCGCATCCAGAACTTTCTTCGCAAAGGTCGGACTTAAACTGGAAGTCGTAGTAGAAGGGACTGTGTAGGTAAACGTAGACATGTGGGAGTGTTGTGGAAGTCATCTATAGTTTCAAACAGACTTATTATTTTATTAATGAAACCTTTATTTCACCAGGCGAGACGTTAAGCAATGCCTGTTTTTAACATTGTGTGGCTGTCTAAAACAAGCTTCAGCTGCAGATATGATGGAAACCACATTTAAAGGTCTGATATGTCTCAGAGCATCACTGCCTTTAAAGAAAAGATGTTGGCACATGAGGACGTTGCTTTTAAAGGTCTGTCATGACACGGGAGGTCTGAAAACAGTCGTCCTTTGTCTTAATCTTCGCTCTCCGTTCTCTCACTGCATTGGCAGACCGACCTGCTTTTGGCCTGGCGGTGGCGAGGGCAGCCAGGGTCAACAGAGCGAAGGCACACAATCCTCTGAGCTGTCTCATCTTCATCCTGACGATAGCGATCTAGCAGACAGCTGGACTCGGCTGGAACTGGATCAAACTGCGAGGGAGAGAGGATAAGGAGGGTGAGATAGAGGAGAAGCAGACGGGAAAAAGACAAAGAGGTTATTTGTGGTAAACGTGGGAAGACGTGTGTTTACGGTGGCACAGAAACATATCTGCTTCACGGCTGAATGACGCTTATTCTGTCGTGTCATAACAAGAAGAAGAAGAAGAAGAACAGCTTTTCTTACTGTCAGAGGTATTATATGCAAATGTATATTCTGGGTTGGAGTGAGTCTCATAAACGTGGCCGAAGTTGGACAGGTTGTCATTCTCAGTTTACAGACAAGGAGCTGAGAGGTGGCGAATAAATGAACAGAAAGCTCGTCTAAAGGTTTTTCTTCTGCTGCTGTTGTGTTCTGATGATATCCTGTTTATCTTTGTTCTTCAAGTGTTTGGACAGTTCATTTTCAACAGTCATACATTTTTAATCGTCTGGAAGGAGAGCGAAACAGGATGAAGTGCTAGCAGGTTCAAATCGTGAGGTTGGAAACCACGAGGCTCCTGATAATGTGCAGTCGGAGAACTCATCAGTCGTTTCAGGGGAACGAAAGCCCAGAAGTGACAGCTGTAAGTGGCTGTAACACTCACAGGAAACACGAAGTTACTGTTGACGTCTGACCGACACTCAGTGATGTTTCTTTCAACCACGGCCGCAGCTTTTTCCGTAACCGTCACCCAGATATTTGACCTCAAACCATGATTTCTTTTTCTGCCCTTACCAACCTGACCAAACCTGAAGCATGAGTGTAGAGGAGCACGTATCATACAGAACACCTTCTGTTTGAATCTGCTGCCACGTGACATCAAATATCTGTCACATGACCCCTCGTCTGTGATTTTGAATGAGGTGAGTGTTTGTGTGTTTGATAATGATGTCGATGGAGGGTTTGTGTTGCGGAGGGACATTCCAGTCCGGCCCCATCGTAAAGCACTCGGCTGCAAACACCTGGACAAGGTGCGCAGCGATTCCTGTTAATGGAAGGCTGCGGATAAACACACACTCGGTCCCTAATCTGCCCGTGTGTCTGTCAGCCTCCCTGCAGGCTGTCAGGCCTACACCAGCAGCAGCAGAGGGATAATGATAACGTCTGGGAAGTGTTTACGTTCAGGGGCACGCGGTCAATTCAAAAAGGCTCCATGGAAGCCAGCTCTGGGGTCCTTCAGAGCGTGTGGTCTGAGTCAACAGATCCCTCATCCCTCACGCTGTCATCCGCATGTTTTCAGGAGCATCGCTGCAGCGAGAGGAAGGTCAGCCAAACATTTGGAGAACATTATTCATGCTTGTATTTTTTAAGAGCAGCCTGCGGGGAGGCCGCCTTTGTTTCTGGCACCGACATGTGCAGAAGGCAGAAGCACTGAGGGACACTCGTCTCCAGGAAAACCTTCATACCAGACTATGAGACAAAAGGTTGATTGAAAGACTTTGGAACGGTCATCCCCAAACATCAGGATGGATCAGTTGGACTATTTAAAATGATATTTGTATGTGTTGACCTTTAAATACCAGCGCTGGCTGTCCTATGGCATCATGTGCAACTATCTTAAGATCCAGTTTGTCGGTGTCTTTGTATGTTTGTCACCTCAACATTAAAACTAGGACCAACCAACAGGGTCCACGTTCTGCAAGTCTAAAACTGTCCTCCTCAGTCTGAAGAACAGAAATGCAAAGACGCCCACACACACTCTCCCATGGCAGAAGATGTCATAGGTGGTCTGTCTAATGCCGGATGTAAACGGGAGCGGGGAGAAGAGAAGGTGTGGGAGGAAGAGACGAATGAGCGCCGTCAACCTTGTGATGAAAGGGACGAGACGCCAAGCCAGATTCCATCATTTCTAATTAAAGTATCAGACCTAACGAGGCGCCGTCGTGGCCTGCTGGTGCCAAACATGAACGTCCATTCATGTCATCGCTCCACTGATGATGATGAAAGCCTCACGTCAACATAACTACAGAGGACAATTAAGGGAAGAGAACGTATGAGGATACATCCAGACTTTATGCATCAGTTACATTAGAACGAGAGAGCGAAGAAGGACTGAAGAGTTCTTCAACAAACGTTTGACTACGTTGTTTATTGATCTGGTTGGTTGAAGTCTGGATGTTGACAGACAGATGGTTCATCCAGTCACTTTTTGAAAGCTTCTCCAAAACAGTTTGACAGTTTCTCAGATGGTTCTGTGTAACAAACCCTCTCGTGGGTTGATGATTTGTGAAATTTTCAAAAAATGAAATGGAAAAATTTTGAAGGTTTATCACACACAGACGAGTCTGTTCAACGTATCAGAGTTTGGTCTCTTTCCAGATTTTATGAGACGAACCTGAAGCCCGAGGCTGTTTTATCAAGTGTGTGTGTGTGTGTGTGTAGGTGTGTGTGTGTGTGTGTAGGTGTGTGTGTGTGTGTGTGGGACAAAGACTCCTCAGTAAAACTTTCTGCAGCTTAATGGCAGCGGCTAAACGACCCCCGCACGTCCAACCCCCAACAACCTTTTCCTGTCTCCATCACCGAACAACAATCTACTACCATCCTGCTGCTACTGAGCACGTGCAGCGCACACACACACACACACACACACACACACACACACACACACACGGTTGCTCCCCCTCAGCGCGGGTCACAGACCAACATATGTTCTATAATTATCCACAAAGAGAATCATTGAGCTCAGGCTTCATATTTTCTTGTTAAACATTTCATCGCCTGGACGGCGGTCTACCTGTGCTGACTGTTTAACTGTGTTGCCGTTAAATATAGAAGTGGAGACCCGATTTCCTTCAATTAAAACCTTAAACAAATTAAAACGGTGTCTGCTCTCTGCCGCCTTTGGGGATTCAGTTTATTCACCCTGTAAAACGCCACGTAAGAACTGAACTGTTGTGTAACAACTGTGTGAAATTACAGGATAATTAACTGAATGACCTCGTTAATGTGCTTTAAATATAAAATCACAGGTAAATGCATGTCAGGGAGCGGCTTGGTGCCACATACCTGTGCATGTGAGTGTTAACAGAGCCGGCTGCAGCAGCAGCAGCTGTTGACGTTGGCATGAACGTCAGATTACCACGACAAACCAAACAGAGACAAAAAAAAAAAAAAGGTCTTTTCAAGTTCAGGCAGTAAAAATAAACGGTTGGGTTTCCTCCAGCCGTAATCCAGAAGGATCAACTCAAACACAGTTACCTTCCAACACACGGCCGTCAGCCGGACGAAGCTGAAGCTGCAGCGTGAACATTTAAAATCATAAGACGCTCACGGTGTGGAGGGAAAGGGATAAACTGTAGCAGAATGGCCACGTTCAGAGTGTAATTATATTATTATTACACAGTATATCATTCATTGGAATCTTATTACTGATGTATAACGCTGTAAAAAGTATTTTAATGTTACAGACGGTGGATTTGGAGCTACTGCTTTATACACTGATGGATAGTTTGATCTATAATCATGCATCACATCTGATGAATCACATCTAAGAAGTAACTCCAGCTGTCGGATGAATGTAAAGAGTAAATGTACTTAGTTACTTTCCACCTCTGCTGCCTGGATTACATTTTTAAAGACATCTGTCCTTCCTCTCAACTCTCAACTCGTCCTGATCACAAAGATCAGTGATCGCTGATCGATGACACAGCGTCACGTGATCCTGTATACGAACAAACACATGTGTGGTCTGTACTTCCTGTCACTGCTGCCCCCTGTGGAGCAGGACATGTTAATGCATTTTCCAGATGTCTCACCTGACCCCGACATCGGCCTGCGGCTCCTGCACGACAGATCACACGGTACAAGATGAACTTATGAACGCGTGTTAGAGGAGCTCAGATTATTTTACATACTGATTCATTTGTTCATTTTGTCTGTAGAATATCAGAAAAATCTGTTTCTAATACTCAGACATCACTCAGTTTATCCTCACATTTGATATTTGAGCTACAATCTGAGAATATTTTGGCATTTTTTGATTGAAAAATGTTTGAAATTATTCATCAAAATAGTTGCAAATTGACTTTTCTGTCGTCTGAATAATTGATTATTGGTTTCATCCATCACCTCTCCGCGATCCAGTCAGTGAGGACAGAATCATTTCAACCCATGACTCAGCCTCCTTTTTCCAATTAAACTAATTTGGACGGATGATAAAGCATGATAAGTTTGGAAGCTTGATCTGTGCCGGTCATGCTCATGTGCACGCGGCAGACGTGGAGACATATTTCAGATTGTTTTTCAGCCGGGCTTGGATCCGTCATTGTTCTGACTCTCCAACTCTTTCCATCGCCGCTCGATTGAGTTTGACCGATGTGACTTCAGACTGTTCCTCCGGCGTTTCATATCAACAACAATACACAAAACAAATCTCTGAATAGTAATAATTTCACCAGCCGTCGCAGTGGGCAGTAAATAACTCAGCTGTAGCCTGAATCAAATATGTAGTTTTGGAATTGTGGTTTTTCTGCCCGCTGACTGATCGGAAACACAGACGTCTTGTATAGTCCTGCTGTTCGTTCTCATCACATTGTAATGTTTTTAGCAGCCTCTGACTGGGAGACATGTGACATGTCGGCCTGCACCATGAGGGTCAGAGGCAACTTTAACTGTGAGAAACTTCACAAAGGGCCTTTCCTGTATTAACATCATCTAAAAGATCCACTGTGGCAGACTCAGGGGCTCTACTTATAAATATAATCTTTGATATAATATAGAGTCCGTCATGTTTCCACAGCAGGCCAGAATGGACAAACTAAACGATGTCTCTAGATGTGGACTTTTTGCATATTTCATGGTTCACCTTAGTTTAGAAGCAGAGGGTGAGGTGAGGGGTTTGCAGCAGAGAAGCTGAGCCAGATTTAAGTTTTGGACATTGGACATGGCATTTAACATTTTCCATAATAACTGTAAGATTATAGCGTGTTTTAAACAACAGTGACGGCATAAATGTAAAAAAACGAGACAACCCTCGGTGTTAGTTTATGTGTCAGTCAGTCAGGGATGTTGAAATGTGCCGATCCTACACGTGGGACTGATGTACATTAACTACTGCTCACTGATAACAGTCAGAAGAACGTGTTTATGTATCTACAGCAGACTTCTGCAGTCTGTACATGTCAGGTTTAAACACTGTAAAGTCATTTAGAGTTACTGGAATCAATTACAGCGATGTTAGCAGGCAGAGCACTGTTTGTTTAAGAGCTCTGGGTTAATAAATAATATTTTTATGGGTGTTATAAGTTTATACAGCTCATATCTATCCATGTGTACTGTTAGATAACGCATAAAGAGCCACACGGTTTGCTTTTTAGATGACTCGGATAACTTGACGGAAACAAAATGTTACAGAAACATAAAAAAGAAATCGTATCTGCAGTGTTTGCCGAAGAGAAAGGTGTGTGTGAGAAACCTGCAGCCGAGCAACAGGTGATTATCTGCTTATACACACACACAGACACACACACACACACACACACACGAACACACACCAAAACCAGCGGCCTGATAACAGACCCGGGATGGAGTGCAAACACGCTGACATGAACAGAGACACACTTCCATATCAGCTCTGTGACTGCAGACTGACTGTGAGGCGTGTTTGACGTGTTTTAACGGAGCCAGTCTTTACAGGATGGTGAGACTGTGAGATGATGAACGTGCATCATATGAAACATCTGGACGGGTAGAAAGTGAACCTGCAGCACAGGAAACCAGGATGAGAGGAACAACTGCAGGATTTTAAGACCGGAAGACTCGATTTCAGGTCAGCGGAACTTTTCTGTTGACTGACTGTGACGCTTTGTTTTATTAACGAAGCATGAACTCATGTTTTCACTTCACGTTCTCTTGGTGTGTTTAAAGCTGCAGCTCTGTTTGGTCATTGCATGTAGGATGAGTTGAGACAGATAGTGCGTCCAGCAGCAGGAGAACATCGGATTTCAACAGACCATCAAGTTACAACACAAAGCCAACTCGATGTTTAGTCAAGACTGAAGGACAATGGAGGATTTGTTTTATCCCCCCGTGACTGGATCTGCCAGTTGTGCATTTACTTGTTACATCACTCATGAAAATGTTGTGCAGCTCTGTCATCCACAGAACAATATTTTTTTTAACGGTGCACTTATTTTAAAAACAGTTATGAACCCGAGGAATTAACGCAGCCAGCTGAGGCCGAGGCCGCCGCCATGGATGAGCTGGACGTTGGGGAAGGTGGCAGGAAAGGTGAGTCCAACAACCAACAGTTCTGACAAATGAATCAGCTTCAGAGGGATTTCTACATTATATTAATATAAATAAGATATTCAAACAAACTGAGTCTGCATACCATGAGCACAAGGACTTGCAGGTATATGATCATAAATGGAGAAAAACAGGTGAATTAAAACTTCCCAAGTTAAAAATAAACTAATTTGCACACACTCCATAACAAACTATGGGTCTTTTGTTCTTTGACAGTCCTGAATAGTTTTAATAGTTTTATATATGCATCCATAACTTTGGTTCGTGTAAGTGCTACTGAGGTGGAGATTTCTGTCTGGGGTCTAAACAAATGATGAATTTAGAGAAAACAGCCTGTTGGTTATTTGAGTTCTAATAAATGAATCAATAAATAAAACATCCAATGATGAACCTATGAACCAAAGGTCAGATGATGCTTCCCTGTTTAAATATACGCTGTGATTATACTTTAATTACTTCCTTCACACTTAAAATAATTCAATCATCTGGTCTCTGACCCCTGATAACCATCCCATGACCTCCTGCTGGGGTCGTGACCCTGAGATTGAGAAGCATTGACAGCTGGCAGATATTTGACCTCGCTGTTGACGTCCTGCTGGAAAGTTTCTGCGTCTCAGTTAAGTCAGAGGCCGCACGACTTAACCTGGTCAGAACCTACAGCTCTAATGAATGTGTGTGTGTGTGCAGCCACAGCAGAAATCTGCAGGATTCACTGAGGCTGTTTCACTAACATGCTCTCAACCAATACAGCATGTTCCTGTACAATCAGCCACTTGGATTGCACGCTGTGTAATAATCTGTCATTCTACATGAACAGAAATACAACACAGAGATGTCGGACGTTAGATCCACCTTAAAAAAAAGTCTTATCCGCCTTGTTTACTGTGAGCGGCTGTAACAAGTTAATTACGGGGGATCAATAAAGTCCTCTTATCTAATCTACAGAGGGGCTGTAACTTTTTCTTGATTGGTTTTACGGCCACCGTAGATTCTCCCTCACACTAGGAAGGAGATGATTGAAGGAGGTTAAGGCGTCGGGTGAAGGATGTGGAGCAGAAGAAGACGGAGGTCAACACGTGTGAGTTACATGCACAGAGTAAAGTTTGATTGACAGGCTGGATTCACACTGAGATGATAACATCAGCTCTGCGGCTCAGAAGAGACGAGGAGACGAAGAGATGGAGACCACATGTTCAGACAGACAGACAGACAGACAGACAGGAGAGCAGTGAGACAGGCGCAGGCTCTGTGGTTGGTACTGTAGGTGGTTTGAGTGACAGCTGGAGCCCACACTGAGATGAAGACACAGCACTTCTTGTTAGTAGCTTTAGATTGGAACCAGATGTTGACTCTGCTACTGTTAGCAGTTTCACTGACTGCCTGACTGTTTTACTGACTGTCTACCTGCATGCCTGTCTCACTGACAGACTTCCTGCATGACCGACTGACTCCCTTACTGTTGCTGCTCTATGGACTCTGTCTGCATGTCTGTTCTCACACGATGTAACTTTGTATGTAACGCTTGACCGCTGAGGAGGTTTTTCGGGTCTGATGGAATGCTGACAGGGAGCGGAGCCGGTGTGTCGTGCCAGAACCGGAGCTGGTCAAGTGAACAATGTAACCGGGCTCAGCAGCCTCTACGGACATGATGGCAGAGGAGAAGAGAGTGAAGAGGACGCTGACGGAGGAAGCTAAGAAGAGAAAAGGAGAGAGTGAGCGAGCAAGAAGCCGCCGGACAAGAGTAAATGTGGGACTGACTTTTAGTGGTTGGTGAGAGCTTGGTGAAATAAAAGGCTGAAAGACAGACGCCGAGCTGGGCTGACTGCTGCTGGACTAGGCAGTGAGATCAGCTGCTGCTGGTTCTGGTTCTGGTTCTGGGCTGACTGCTGCTGGACTAGGCAGTGATATCAGCTGCTGCTGGGTCAAATACTCGAGTACATCTGAACATAGTTACCACAGTGGGATTACACTCTGACACTGGAGGCAGACGAGCTGGGCTGTTTGTTTCTATCAAGTTACTCGTCTCTAAAAACTCACTCGCTCCTCAACGTCATTAATCAACCACAAATTATGAGCCACGTTTTGGCGTCATGGAGCGTTACCATGGAAACGTGGCTCATTAAGTTATTTGCATTTTCAGTTTGAAATATCTGAGTGGAAACGCTGCGAATTAAAAAATATATAACAAAAAAAAAAAAAACTCTGAGGTGGAAAAGTTAGAAAAGCAAAATGTGAAACATTGTTGACACACATGAAACATGTGACTGTAACCTTCCTCACAGTAACACATCCACACGTCTCCATCAGTTTCTCATCATTTGAGCGTTGACTTGAGCTCTTAACGACGTCACCTCGTTATAGCTTCATGGCACTGATTGGAGAATTAACTCAAATAATAATTTTTCTTTTGATTTTCACAAAATTAACTTGGTTATGGGTCTGAGTGAGTTAGGTCTAACTCTGCAGACCTGACCTGGGTCTGCATTATGAGTCCTGTTCCCAGTCCGGCTGCCCATCTTCTTTCATAACTGACTTTCTGTCTCCCTCCTTCACTATATGACCGTCTACCTGTGTGTCTGCTCACTGCCTGTCTGTCTGTCTGCACAGAGCATCACCTCCAGGCAGCCAGTGTGAACCCAGAGCTTTACTCACTCACTCACGTCTATTTTAAACCTGGCAGCAGCACGTCTCATTTCTCATGTCTGACATTCTTGCTGGACTTCTCAGTGAAATGACTTCATTCACTTCATTTCAAACATTCACTGCACAGACTGTAAGAACAATCACACAAATGATTTTACAACAAACCAGAGAAGTTCCTCAGATCTCTTTATCAGAACATTCACATAATAATAATCATTAATTTATCAATATTACAGTAAAACCAAACTACAAGATAAAAGTTTGAACGTTTTTCAGATTCATTTCTTGAAGTCTGACTCTAAGAGAGAAGCCACGTGTTAGAGTATTTTTAATTTGTCTGTAAGATGTCAGAGAAGTTCTGACCAAACAGATTCAGTTTTTCATTTCAGACAAATAAAAGCAGCAGATCGTCACTTTTTTAAAATCACACAAACTGTTAATAACAAACGAATAATCAGATGTTTCATCCTCTGATCATCTGATCATGGTTCATCGTTTGTCTCTTTTCCTCTCGTCCTGTCAGAGACATCGACGAACCAGCCAGGACACCCCCAGCCGGACATCTCTGTCTTATACCCCCCTCCTCTGTCCCCCGACTCGGTCAACCCGTTGACTCACCTGGGGACACTGCTCGCAGGACACGACGCACCGAGGACCGGCGGATGGGACAGGTAAGGCGGGCAAAGCAGCTCGGTTCTCAGCCTCCGCGACAAAAAGTCCCGTAACACACACACACACACACACACACACACGAAGTCCTGTGTGAGGAGGTGACAGTTCTCTGAAGTTTATCCCAAACTGGAGGAATGAGCGCGGGGACGTGAGAATGCGGGATCGCTGTGCCGCTGCGGGACCTGCCCTCGGTTTTACTCACTGCTGGAATGAGGCGGTGCAGGGGTGGTGTGTAGGTATTAAAACGGCAGGAGGAGAAGTATTTGTGAGGGCAGAGACCCCACCCACCCCTGCCTTCTGAAACCCGAACGACGGGGAGTGAGATACCGGAGTTTGGAGAGGTGAGGTGGGGCCGTGCGTGGCGCGCGGAGCGCAGCGTGGCGCACGAGTCAGGGTGGCATCACCGAGCAAAGTTTAAACTGTGAAATATTTGCATAATGCTGAACATGCACCTCCACATCTGGATTCATCATATAAATGTTCTTTTACTCCCTCCAGATGTCCACAAGTAGGTAACATGTACAGAGACCCCCACGAGTCATTGGACCACAGATATAATAAATATTCTGTTATATAATAAATATTCTGTTATATAATAAATATTCATCTGTCCTGATGCCTCATCAGCTGAACATGCACACATGTTTTACTAACACACACTCTGTGTGTGTGTAAAGTATGCTGGAGTTGGTGTGTTGATCATCTCTGCAGGATTCAGCATCAGGTTTCTTGTTTCACTGACTTCTGCTGCTGAGGACACTTTGACTTTCTTTCTTTGGTCCATATTTACAACACTGACACCTGTTCAGTGACACTTGCAGGCAGACCTAATGATGATTGTAGTCATTACAACTCTCAGCGTCGACTTCTCGGAGAGGACGAACTCTCTCTGGAGGTGAAAGTGCATTCCTCTCTGCCCCTCCCCACCTCCTCCTCTCCTCTGTCCATTCTGCGCTCCCGGTGTGAAATGCCAGAGAGTCTGAGCTCCCGACACACTGACCTTTGACCTTTGAAAGAAGGGGAAGGTCTAATTTAGACTAGTGCTGGCACCCTGGTGACTGCTCACACACACACACACACACACACAACCAGTCAAGTGTGAACCCTGAACTGTGAACTGTGCAGAGAGGTGTACTGGGTCAGTGGGATCCTCATATTGGAACAAAACATTCAGTATCCAGCTCAGCGAGCAGACTGCTTACACACCACTGTGTGAGCGTTTATTAAAATATATATATTTACTAAAGCTTTGCACGGAAATAGACAAATCTTTGTTCGGTCCTTTTATGATGCATTCAAATCACGGACACACTGAACTGATATCAGGACTGAAGAATAACCGAGTCCGTCACTGGTTTCATTTTAGAAACAGTCGATCAAACTTCTGTATGAAGAAGCCTCGGTCTGTTTTCTATGAAAAAGAACAGATCAGCCTGATGTAAGAGACCAATGCAAAGATGGATCAGTTGGTCTTGTTAAAACGTTTAGACTTCTCTCCCTGCACAGAAATGTAACATTCAGAAATATTTCTACAAGCTTTTCTGACGCAGGTGTCCGGTCCACATATAACACTGTATCCGGCTCCAGAACAAACAAGCAGCAGCACCTTTGGGTTAGTCTGAGGTGATCTTTGGATCAGGAACCAAAACTCTGTGAGACACGTCTCCTTCATGCAAACAAGATTAGTTTTCTTGTTCGGAACGTGGACCCTGGCGGTTTGGTTTTGACCCTCTTAGCCTCTGCGTTAGTGTCGGACCCGCGGCGTGTTCTCTGTGCCGTGCCTGCAGGGTTATCGGGTTCTCCTTGTTAAAGCGAGCTCCCTGCTGCTTCACAGAGCTGCTCTGCTCTCTCTGACGCCTCTAAAGAATCCAGTGCGGTCCTGTCCTTTGTTTTGTATTGACTATTTTTATTCTGAAAGGATTACGGGTCCAATAATCTGATATTTAGTTTTTGTTGTTCATTAAAATTAGGTAAACAGCTAGCCTGGCACCTTCTCACTCACCGTGTTTCGTCACTTTCGCTTGTGCAGGCCTCTGCGGGCACGTTAGCAATAATAAATATGCAATGTTTGGTTGGACTTTCAAAATAAAGCTGAGTGCTCACGTTTTATGAGTTCACAGTTTGGTTTGGGTCCGGAACAAAACCGACTTGGTTTGGGTTGAAATAAGAACTTAACGTGAGTTTAAAAGAAGTCGGTGTTTACTTTTGGTTTCACGCGGGACATGCTCGGCGGTCTCCGGGGTGAAGGTCCGGTATTTGTTTGACCCATCCATCCACCACAACCTCCGCCCTGTGTGGACCTTCTGCTGCGTTAACAGCACATCGAGCAGTGTGTGTGTAACCATGCACTGACAAAGCTGCCGTATTTAAAGTCAGAGGTCTAACTATGTCACATATAGTTCCATTTTTCTTCGTCTCCTCTCGTGTCAGCAGTCTTCATTATGAGCAGCATTCCACAGACTGGGCCGAGGCCCCGGGGCCGTAACTCCTCATTACATCGTTACTGCCGACAGAAAACGCCACTAATGTGACAGCTGCTATTGTTAGCAGAGCGACACAGGGTTTCCTTCAGTTATTCACCTGCTGTTCAGTTCAACACTGCTGAGTTTGCAGTTTCTGTTTGAATCACCGACACAAAAGACGACAGACTCAAAGTAATTGCTCCAACCGAAGACTTAATGAGTTTTTGCCACATTTCTGCTGTAAACAGTCTCGTCAGTCTAATTTGAAATCACTCTGACTTTGTGTGTTTGGTGCTTTCACGATATAAAAATAAGTCTTCCATTGTTTCATGTGTCAGTGATGCAGCGTTACTGTATCGGAAAATATCTCTGGCACGTCTTTATTTATGTCTGACTGCTACCAAGTCCATTATGACAGATGGAGTGTTTGGAGATGACAGCCGTGTGTTTAGTCTGAGGCACTTTACGTCCCCATGACGGAGGCTACAGTAAGATGACCAAAGTCCAGTTTACTCCCATGTGTCAGTCAGTGTTTAAGGTGTTTTCTGTGTTGTGGTAAAATTAGTGATTAAAAACAAACTTTTCAGAAACGTGAACAAACATCAGCGTGATAAGAATGACCTAACGTCTCATGTGCTAACATAAGAGAGGCGGGTTTTATGAGTTGCAGAGCAGCCAGTCACCATCTGTGAAGATGTGATGTCGTCCATCTTCACATGCAGCCAATGATTTCAAGTCATCAATCATACGGCATTGAGTCTGACTTCACAAACATCATTCTTGTCCAATCAGGAGACTGGATCTGGGCTTTCAAGGCTGTCAGTTACTGGGATCAACAAGGGAACCGGGAAGAGAAGCTCATGCAGACCAGAGTGTCACCATCCTGCACGCCAAGGTCGCTCAGAAGTCCTACGGCAACGAGAAAAGGTTTGATTATACTTCTCATAGCTCAGTGACTCTTAGGTAGGCTCAGGTGTTTTCCAAAGCTGATACAGATTCAAGAGTTTTAAGACTGTCCTGTCACCCACAGGTTCTTCTGTCCACCTCCCTGTGTTTACGTCAGCGGTCAGGGATGGAGAGTCATGCAGGACCATCTGAAAGGTGAAGAAACAAAAAGATGATCCTGAATATAGTTTGTTTGAAATGTCTCCACCTTTTTATCCTGCCATTGTTACTTTTTCCCTCCTCCTGTCGTCTTCCTCCAGAAGCTGGCTACGGAGACTCCGTGTATCGGGTGTGTGGTTACATGTGTCTGGACAACTCCAGCCAGTCTCAGTCGGACACGTACAAGCTGGTCTTCGATTATCAGCCAAACTCCAGGGTGAGAGAACCGATCTAATGTCATGTGCATACCTGTGTGCTGAGTGTGACACGGTTCCTGCTCGTCAGTCGAAATTCCTTCAGTAACAGAGACACCAATTGTCTGGAAGTTTAAACCTGGTCTTTGTCCCCCAGCTAAATTACCCCCTAATTTCCTGCCCAAACAGCTGTATCCATATTCCTTCTTTGTCCTCAGCAGTGGTCGATATTTATATGGTTGCAGATTTGGAGACATTGGAGGATTCCACTTTATGCTCCCAACCTCTGGTTGGTGGGAAGTCATCCATTGGAAAACAGGTTAAACACAAAACTATCCAACGTTTACCTTCACAAGGAATGATGATTCACAGTGGCAGCATGCTCCCAATCTCCATAAACATCATATCAAACAACATATCTGCGTGTGAATGCAGAACATTTATCTGTTTATGGATTGGTAGAAGTTTCTGTTCTCGTCATTCTTGTGTATAAAGTTCCTAACTGGACTGCAGAGGACGGTTTGGCCCAGATATCCTCCTGGTTTTGAAAGAAATGAGGCTGAATTGTTGTCAGGCGATTGCCAACAGATTGTTAGGCTTCAGACCAAGTGCCTGTCAGGTGAAGCATCTGAAACCTCGTCCCTCTACACTTTTCTGACTGGACGCTGCTTCGATCATCTCTGAAACTTCCCAAAACCAACAATCCAACAATCACACGGCTCCTTCCATGACTATCCGAGTGAGACACTGTCTGAAAATCTGCTCCGTTATCCCCCATTTTAAACTCTTCACCCCGTCTCCAGTGTTGCCATTCGAAACAGCAGTAAACACTTTGTATTTGGACATTGGGACCTTCAGTGTCTTCATCAGCACAGCAGTGTGTGATGACATGCAGATGACACATGGCAGTAAATAATGAAACATGATGGGTGAAGTAATATCGAAGACACGGCTCAACATTCGCACTCTCATGTGGAGAAAGTGACTCATTCCTACCGTCTTCTGTTTTGGGACTTTCATTTTAAGGTGATTCTGAATACGATACGCGCTTTGAGGACTGATGGGAGCGAGCTGGACCGGGTCTCTCCCAGTCTGGGTCAGCTGGTTGGTCTGTCGGCAGATGGAGTCATATATCGTCCAGCTGCTGCTGTCTGAGCACGCAGACACTGGCGTTCGCGTGAGATTTGAGCTCTCCAGTGGTTACTGACCGCTGTTTTGTCGACTGTATTTACTCAGTCCTCAGGTTTATGCTCCGTCTTGGTTGTCATAGACTTTATGTGTGGTTTGTCCAGCCAGTCTTCAGGTCGACCTTTAGTTTAACCCTCTGACGTCCAACCAGTTGCTTTTGCCGTGGTAACCGAATGCACGGACACCGGAGGCCTCACCTGAGACTGAAAAGTTGCTTTTTTGTGCAGCCAGATCAATGTTTAAGGATGAACTTTGATTTGTGTTGATCAGTGAGCTCAAAGTCTGCAGGTGGGTGAATGATGGGATCCTGCTCAGCTCTGTGTGCGCTCACCCAGACCAGACAGTCACCTCTTTTTATTACAGACTGCTGTTGACTCGACAAACAGTCGCGTCTGACAGAAAAACTACACTGCTATAAACACACTGTGTGTGTTCACCGGCCTCTGAGGGAGGAAACAGACGCCCGACATCTGCGCTGTATTTCAGAATCTCCATCATCTCGCACTTTGCGGATTAAATATCACAAACATGATTCATCTCCAGTCTTACACTGTTTGAAAGGTTCTCCTGCTCTCTGTCACTCAGATGTTTGCCTGTGCCAAGTCCCTGTTCATCTCTGATCAGGACAAGAGGAAACACTTCTGTCTGCTGCTGAGACTCTTCCTGGGAAACCGACAGGAAGTGGGTTCATTTCAGAGCAGGATGATCAAAGTCATCTCCAAACCGTCCCAGAAGAGACAGTCGATGAAGAACGCCGACCGTGAGTCCGCTTGTTGTTTTTTTAGGAATACTCTGACTTAAATATGCTGATTTGCATTCTTGCTGAGAGTTTGATGAGAAGGTTGGACTCTCATGTCTGCACAGAGTCCAGACCCCTGAGGGTTCAAGAATATTTAACTTATTTTATATTCTATAATAAAGTAAAAGCAGCTTTGCGAGAATCGTAACAGTCATATCTGTGTGTGTGTTTCAGTGTGTATCTCCTCGCGCTCCAGAGTAGCTTTGTTCAACCGGTTGCGCTCACAGACGGTCAGCACTCGTTACCTCTCAGTGGACAGAGGAGCCTTCATAGCCAGCGCCAGACAGTGGACAGCCTTCACCATCACCATGGGTAAATGTGTGTGTGTGTGTGTACATACTGTAAAGGTCATATCGTGGTCAGTCTATCCATGAGTCGACTGTTTGACTTCAGATAAAAACACAGAGAATCAGAATTGATGTTTCCAACACGTTGACTTTTGTGCTTCCCCTAAAAACTGCTGGAAGGTTTGCAACACGTGCTGTTAGTTTAAATCAATGTTCACATGAACGTCCTTCACAGTGAGTGACCATACGATATATATTCAAGCCAAAGTGACACAACACAACATCCCAGTGCAAAAATCTAAAGGTAAATATTTAGAAGAAGAAGAAGAAGAAGAAGATATACTTTATTAATCCCTCGATGGGGAAATTCTTTTCAAGATTTCAAAATAACTCCACAAAACAAGAACTACTTTTTCCCCTCCACGTTTTAGTTCCTATTTTTTCTCCTAAAAAGGAGAAACTAATTATTTTCAATTCAGTTTGCAGGACAAAAAAGTAAAATTCAATTAAAATCAGATATACGTTTGTTTTTTGGCACGACAGAGTCAGAGAGTCCGTCAGTCCCAGTGTTCCTCTGCTGGGATTTATTCTCTGTACTGAGAGATTTATTCCTCTTCTGTGACACAACACACGGGGCTAATAACTGTTCACAAAGCCGGCCCAGAAATATCACCACACACACACACATATACAGGGTTATAGACATGCAAAATGTGGAGTGATGAGCTGCCACTCAGCTGCACCCTGGGAGAAGCTCATGGTTCGGTGCAGGCTGAGCTACAGCCGGTCAAAGCTCCTGCAGACACAGACTCCACCTCTACGTCATTTCTAATCGTTTATTAACTTGTGATAGGCCGCGACTCGTGCAGGGTGCATCTCACCTCTTGCCCTTTGCATGCTGGGATATCTCCCTGCCGCCCTGAAACAAGAGCTGCCAAGAAAGTTTGTAGCTTTTGATGATTTCAGACATGTTTGGATGTTTTCTTTCCGCATGCATTAAGTTTGAGGCGCCCCACGTCACAACTATAAATATCTTGGATATCCAGATGTGGCACGAGGGTGGAGTGGACATCAGGAGTTGGATTGGTGGCCGTCACTGGCATCAAACACGTTACCTTCCAGTCATCAGATGGCTTCTCTCACCACCCGGCCACCCTGCATTAATACAGTCAGTGTGCGAGCGAGTTCTTCAGCGGCGTTTCCTCCACACACGTCTGGAAAAGCCCGTCTGAGGATCTGTGAGCTTATTTATTTAACACAGCCCGGTGTGCACGGACCTCCCACCACCAAGACCGAAACCTCAGTCATCCGTCTGCTCTCTGTCCTCTCTACTATCACCACACACACACACACACACACACTCACACACACACACACACAATTTCTATTTGTCTTTATTCATCTGTTGATAGGAAAAAACATTTTTATGGGAACGATTTAATGACTTGACCCAAACTAGTATGAGTGCTGCAGTGAGAATGTATCCATGAATGCATATGAATATTCATGTGGTGTGTGTGTGTGTGTGTGTGTGTGTGTGTGTGTGTGTGTGTAGTGGAGGACCAGCGTGCTGACCAAGGAGACTTTGTGCTGAGCGAAGGCTTCATCTGTTACGGCTGTGTGGTCCAGTTAGTGTGCACCGAGTCTGGAGTCGCTCTGCCGCCCATGGTAACACACACGCACACACACACACACACACACACACACACACACACACGTGCCAGAGCACTGTAATACACACATGTACAATAGTGTGCATCCTGTCAAACACTTAAAAACATCTGTCGTCTGTAAAACAGCTTGTTCCCGTGATATTAATAATATTAAGACAAAAATAAATACGTAAATAACAAAAAGCATGTATGCACACATAAAATCAACCATCTACATGGTGTTAAAAGCCAAAGAGAAGAGGTGGGTTTTAAGAAGGGTTTTAAAATGAGACAGAGAGGAGGCCTTTCTCACATGCAGTGGCAATTCGTTCCATAGCTTCGGGGCTGCAACGGCAAACGCTCGATCCCCTCTGAGCTTAAGCCGAGCTTTAGGGACAGTCAGGAGCAGCAGCTCAGAGAGGTAAGGTGGGGCAAGGCCATTCAAGGCCTTAAAAGCAAATAAAAGAACTTTAAAATGAATCCTAAAATGGACAGGCATTATTACTATTATTAATATTCTTAATTCACGGGAACAAGCTGTTTTACAGACGACAGATGTTTTTAAGTGTTTGACAGGATGCACACTATTGTACATGTGTGTATTACAGTGCTCTGGCACTTGTGTGTGTGTGTGTGTGTGTGTGTGTGTGTGTGTGTGTTTACCATGGGCGGCAGAGCGACTCCAGACTCGGTGCACACTAACTGGACCACACAGCCGTAACGATGAAGCCTTCGCTCAGCACAAAGTCTCCTTGGTCAGCACGCTTGTCCTCCACACACACACCACACACACCACACACACACACACACCACACACCCACACCACATGATATTCATATGCATTCATGGATATATTCTCACTGCAGCACTCACTAGTTTTGGGTCAAGTCATTAAATCGTTCCCATAAAAATGTTTTTTCCTACCAACAGATGAATAAAGACAAATAGAAATTGTGTGTGTGTGTGTGTGTGTGTGAGAGTGTGTGTGTGTGTGTGTGTGTGTGAGTGTGTGTGTGTGTGTGTGTGTGTGTGTGTGGTGATAGTAGAGAGGACAGAGAGCAGACGGATGACTGAGGTTTCGGTCTTGGTGGTGGGAGGTCCGTGCACACCGGGCTGTGTTAAAAAATAAGCTCACAGATCCTCAGACGGGCTTTTCCAGACGTGTGTGGAGGAAACGCCGCTGAAGAACTCGCTCGCACACTGACTGTATTAATGCAGGGTGGCCGGGTGGTGAGAGAAGCCATCTGATGACTGGAAGGTAACGTGTTTGATGCCAGTGACGGCCACCAATCCAACTCCTGATGTCCACTCCACCCGCGTGCCACATCTGGATATCCAAGATATTTATAGTTGTGACGTGGAGCGCCTCAAACTTAATGCATGCGGAAAGAAAACATCCAAACATGTCTGAAATCATCAAAAGCTACCAAACTTTCTTGGCAGCTCTGTTCAGGGCTGCAGGGAGATATCCCAGCATGCAATGGGCAAGAGGTGAGATGCACCCTGCACGAGTCGCGGCCTATCACAAGTTAATAAACGATTAGAAATGACGTAGAGGTGGAGTCAGTGTCTGCAGGAGCTTTGACCGGCTGTAGCTCAGCCTGCACCGAACCATGAGCTTCTCCCAGGTGCAGATGGTGGCAGCTCATCACTCCACATTTGCATGTCTATAACCCTGTATATGTGTGTGTTGGTGATATTTCTGGGCGGCTTTGTGAACAGTTTATTAGCCCCTGTGTTGTTGTCACAGAAGAGGAATAAATCTCTCAGTACAGAGATAAATCCCAGCAGAGGAACACTGGGATGACGGACTCTCTGACTCTGTCGTGCCAAAAAACAACGTATATCTGATTTTAATTGAATTTTACTTTTTTGTCCTGCAAACTGAATTGAAAATAATTAGTTTGTTCTTTTTAGGTAAAAAAATAGGAACTAAAACGTGAGGGGAAAGTCTTGAGTTGAAGTAGTTCTTGTTTTGTGGAGTTATTTTGAAATCCTAAAAAGAATTTCCCCATCGAGGGATTAATAAAGATATATCTTTTCTTCTCTTCTAAATATTTAACTGAGATTTTTGCACTGGGATGTTGTGTTGCGTCATTTGGCTTGAATATATATCGTATGATCACTCACTGTGAAGGAAGTTCATGTGAACATTGATTTAAACTACAGCACGTGTTGCAAACCTTCCAGCAGTTTTAGGGGAAGCACAAAAGTCAACGTGTTGGAAACATCAATTCTGATTCTCTGTGTTTTATCTGAAGTCAAACAGTCGACTCATGGATAGACTGACCACGATATGACCTTTACAGTATGTACACACACACACACACATTTACCCATGGTGATGGTGAAGGCTGTCCACTGTCTGGCGCTGGCTATGAAGGCTCCTCTGTCCACCGAGAGGTAACGAGTGCTGACCGTCTGTGAGCGCAACCGGTTGACAAAGCTACTCTGGAGCGCGAGGAGATACACACTGAAACACACACACAGATATGACTGTTACGTTCTCGCAAAGCTGCTTTTACTTTATTATAGATATAAAAAGTTAAATGTTCTTGAACCCTCAGGGGTCTGGACTCTGTGCAGACATGAGAGTCCAACCTTCTCATCAAACTCTCAGCAGAATGCAAATCAGCATATTTAAGTCAGAGTTTCCTAAAAAAACAACAAGCGGACTCACGGTCGGCGTTCTTCATCGACTGTCTCTTCTGGGACGGTTTGGAGATGACTTTGATCATCCTGCTCTGAAATGAACCCACTTCCTGTCGGTTTCCCAGGAAGAGTCTCAGCAGCAGACAGAAGTGTTTCCTCTTGTCCTGATCACGAGATGAACAGGGACTTGGCACAGGCAAACATCTGAGTGACAGAGAGCAGGAGAACCTTTCAAACAGTGTAGACTGGAGATGAATCATGTTTGTGATATTTAATCCGCGAAGTGCGAGATGATGGAGATTCTGAAATACAGCGCAGATGTCGGGCGTCTGTTTTTTCCCTCAGGCCGGTGAACCACACAGTGTGTTTATAGCAGTGTAGTTTTTCTGTCAGACGCGACTGTTTGTCGAGTCAACAGCAGTCTGTAATAAAAAGAGGTGACTGTCTGGTCTGGGTGAGCGCACACAGAGCTGTCTGTCGCTCAGCAGGATCCCACTGATCAACACAAATCAAAGTTCATCATTAAACATTGATCTGGCTGCACAAAAAAGCAACTTTTCAGTCTCAGGTGAGGCCTCCGGTCCGTGCATTCGGTTACCACGCAAAGCACTGGTTGGACGTCAGAGGGTTAAACTAAAGGTCGACCTGAAGACTGGCTGGACAAACCACACATAAAGTCTATGACAACCAAGACGGAGCATAAACCTGAGGACTGAGTAAATACAGTCGACAAAACAGCGGTCAGTAACCACTGGAGATCTCAAATCTCACGCGAACGCCAGCGTCTGCGTGCTCAGACAGCAGCAGCTGGACGATATATGACTCCATCTGCCGACAGACCAACCAGCTGACCCAGACTGGGAGAGACCCGGTCCAGCTCGCTCCCATCGTCCTCAAAGCGCGTATCGTATTCGAATCACCTTAAAATGAAAGTCCCAAAACAGAAGACGGTAGGAATGACTCACTTTCTCCACATGAGTGCGAATGTTGAGCCGTGTCTTCGGATACATTCCACCCATCATGTTTCATATTTTACTGACACTGTGTCATGTGCATGTCATCACACACTGCTGTGCTGATGAAGACCGAAGGTCCCAATGTCCAAATACAAAGTGTTTACTGCTGTTTCGAATGGCAACACTGGAGACGGGGTGAAGAGTTTAAAATGGGGATAACGAGCAGATTTTCAGACAGTGTCTCACTCGGTAGTCAGGAAGGCCTGTGTTTGTTGGATTGTTGGTTTTGGGAAGTTTCAGAGATGACGAAGCAGCGTCCAGTCAGAAAGTGTAGAGGGACGAGTTCGATGCTTCATCTGACGGCACTTGGTCTGAAGCCACAGACAATCTGCCTGACAACAATTTAGCCTCATTTCTTTCAAAACCAGAGGATATCTGGGCCAAGCGTCCTCTGCAG
>NC_040016.1:24531757-24583608 GCF_000972845.2 Larimichthys crocea | reverse complement strand
TAATAATAATAATGCAACAAATAAATCAGACAGAGAGATGGAAATGAGATGTTGTGATTCATGTTTGCTGTTTAACTCGAAGCCTCAGGAGCAGACAGAAGAGGTGTGCCTGTCCTATAACACAGTTTAACAGACGCCTCCAGGACCATTAATATTAGTTAATGTGCTTCCTTATAATTTAAGAATCATTTAACCTCGACCAAACTTTTAGGGAGTAAAATGTCTTATGACATTAAATATTATCAGTTAGTTTCTATCAGATGTTCTGCAGAGCCACGGGCTCCTACTGCATCTAAATACTGTACAGAAGATAAAGGCTTCAAACCATTTCAGACTTAATGTGATAACATGAACTCATTTAAATCAACACTCTGGTATTTACTCAGTACCTGTTACCTGATGACTTTTTCAGCTCAGTCGAAGTTTCCAGCGAGCTGAACTGACTTTTTCGTGAGAGCTGTCGTCTCATCGCCTGCAGAACAGAACACGCCTGCCTGCAGGGGGGAAACATCTGCAGTGAAACACAAAATTGAAAATGTTTGGAACCAAAATCGAGCTGAGTGGTTTGGTACCACGCGGCGGCAAATGAGGCTTGAATTTCTTTGACTCGGCTTTTGAAGAGAAATATCTTTTCATCCATCGGGAAATCTCGCTCTCTGACCTCGGTTTGTCTGTGGAGCACGAGTGCTGATGCAGAGCAGGTTCACATTTCCATCCAAAACAAGAAACGTAGTGGTGCAATGAAAGCCTTTAATCAAAAACCAGCCCCAGCCCTATATATGCAGAACCCGCACTCTGGATTAGCTGATTATCTAAAGTTTCAACCACAAACTCGAGGTATTATCACGACTCTGGTCCTATATGTCTTACAGATGTGTGTCTGTGCAGGTGTGTTACATAACCTGCTGTTATTGCTGAGCTCGTCCTCCACTTTAAGTTATACTTAGTCAAAGCTCTCAGCAGAATCCTTCACAATCCGCTGAGCCGACTCTTTCTCCATCCCTCCTGAACTGCTGTCATAACAACCTCAGCTGCTGCCGGGTGGTAGATGGTTAAGGCATATAGGTACATTACACCTCTATATGTTTTTGTAGTTGGGGCCTTTTGCTGCACAGTTTGTTTGAAGCCAGAAACGTTTTTTCCTGCTGAGTCGTTCGCGTGACAAGTATCTCGGTTCTGCTGCTGGGTTGTGGTCGGCGTTCGGGCGCTGAAGAGGTGAAGGTGGATGTACAGCCCAAAGAGTTCAGCTGGATCAGCAGCTGTGGAAAGACTTAAATATGAGAACAGAGTGCTTTAATATTGTGCGTGCGGTGCAGTGAAGGATGTGTTTGAATGTGTTAAAGCTTAGGATTTGGTCTCAAGGCCTGAAGTGATTCATCGTGGAACCTCCAGCGACGTACAGACCACCTGAGTTTTATTCAGCGTGCAACTTTTTAAAATCCCATCACGAAATGATTCTGTCTCATTAAACTTTCAGACTGAACACTGGTACACAGATTTGATGTCTTTGAAATCCTTTCAACAAACTGCGGCGTCTCTCGTCCTGCTGATCGATCATCTTCTCTTCTTCTTGATGTAAACATCAATCTGTGCCTCGTCCTGTCTTTCTGTCCTCACACCTGTTGCAGCTGCACGTCGCTGGAAGACGTCCAGAAAACTCAGTTTCAACACTCGATTACAGACTTGCTTTGTTTTGTTTTGTCCCTCGAGAGACCGAGCTGGAGATGGAATGAGACTGAATCTATCAGTCAACCTCAAATCTCCTTTAACCTGCTTGAAATTCATTGTTTCTGCATGTTTCTGCAAGGAGTTGCAAGATTACACAAGAGCTTAAGGTGTCCTTGTACCTAAATGAGTACGGTGCATGTTTATCCCCTGTAGTACCTCCAGCAGCTCAACACTTTAATGTGCTGCTATCAGCAGTGACATGTTCTAGCTCTTCTCCTGAATCCTGAGCTGTCTCCTGCCAGCTGTATGTGTCCTGAACACCTCCAGGAGACTCCTGCTCAGATACCTGAACCATCAGCTGGCCTCTTTTCACATGAAGGAGCAACGGTTCTGCTCCAAGCTGTCTCCAGATGTCCGAGCTCCTCACCCTATCTGGGCTGCTTGTATCCACACATACAGCAGTCAGCCGTAGTTGAAGGCTGGATCATAGATGAACATTTTGAGCTTTTCCTTCCCTGCAACAACTGTTGATACCGAATTATATCTGGATCTGAAAACATTCTCTATGGATTTTTGTCCTCGTTTGTGTGTGCAGGTGATCCGTAAGGTCAACAAGCAGCACGCCATCCTAGACGTGGACGAGCCAGTCTCTCAGCTGCACAAGTGTGCCTTCCAGTTCAGAGACAATCCACAGGCATACCTGTGTCTGTCCAACGACACCATCATACAGTACCAGGTGAGACTCCTTCACCCCTCCACTCCCTCCCTTACTCTCTTCCTCCTTTCAAACGTCTCCTCCATCCTTTCCTTCGCCTCCAGAGTCCCTCCAGCGTCAGAGACCCCAGCAGAGTGGTGCTGAACGACGGATCCTGTTGGACCATCATCGGAGTGGAAGTAGTGGAATACACCTTTAATCAGGGGCTGGCCTGCATCCAGACACCAGTTACTCCTTTTCCTGTTATCACAGGGTTAGAGGTGAGTTAGGCAGGTGCTAACACACACAGGTAATGACCCCCTCAGGGTGGTTCTTGTGTCTTTGTGGTTTTGTTGTCAATGAGGTGAACAATAGTACGATTAATCATCAACTCATTTCGATGCCAAACAATTTGTATCGAGGGGTGTTACACGTGTGTGTGTGTCACTGCAGGTGAACGGCGGAGGACACGTCGCGATGCTGGAGGTCCACGGAGAAAACTTCAACCCACATCTCAAAGTCTGGTTTGGAAACAGCGAGACTGAGACCATGTTCAAGTGAGTACAGACATACAGACGACATCAGATATGAAGCTCCTCAAACATCAGATAGATCCTGATATGATGATTCTCACAAACACGACGTCTTCTGAAGGAAGTGACCCAGAAACCAAACATGAGGGAAGAGAACATAAACACAGGTGTGTGTGTGTGTGTGTGTGTGTGTGTGTGTGTGTGTGTGTGTGTGTGTGTACAGTACAACATTACCTGTTGCACTTTTATTGGCCTGCTGACGTCTGAATGGAAAAAATACATTTACAAATACATGTCTTTTGATGAAGAAAAACTGAAACTGTTGAAACATTGCAGCATGAATTATTTAAATTTCATAGCTGACTAACTTTACAGAGTCTCTCAGCGCAGTTTCTTTCTGGTGTGTGCAGCTTCTGGATCTTTCTGCTTTAACGATCAGTTTGGGAGACCTGATTTCTTATTTACGACTGCTTCATCTCTGCTGCACCACAGAGGCACCAGCTGCAGAGCCGAGCGGCACAGAGGGCAAATTAAAGTTTGAGTTTTAAAGTTACTTTTACAGTGTATTAAGTGGCACTTCCACGTGTAGCCGCGCAGGTTTAAACCAAATTATATTTCATTTTAGGAACAAAACATTTGAAAGCAGTTGTTTGGATGTTTGCTGAGGAATTTCAGTAAAGCTCGACAGACTTTGTGGTTCTGTTTGAGGAAAAGATGAATTCCAGTCGGCGGTGACTTTGAAGATACAACACGAAATACACAAAACACTGAAACGTGAAAACACGATGTACTGATGCTGTAACTGTTTGACAGAATCCACACGCTGCCACTTTATAGCTCTCACATTATAACTAATTAGTTTAATCCGTACGAACGTGTAAAAGAAGGCTCCAGCTTCAGGGAAGCAGTCCAAAGAAAAACATTATTAGTATTATTCAGTGCAATATTGCTACAAATGGAGAAAGTCTTCATAATCAATAAATCTGCAGATTATGTTCTCAATCAATAAATGATCATAAAATACTGAAAATGTCCAAGATGGCATCAACAGTCTGAACCCGGAGATATTCAAAGATACAACAAACGCAGTAATCCTGAAAAGCTGCTTAAATAACTTGATTATGCAGATTTATTTGCAGTCGACAGACTAACTAATTATTTTAATACATTTATCCTGTAGCAACGAGTTCACTTTGGAAAAGAATCTCCTCGTCTGTTCAGGACTTCTTCTGGGCATCACGGGGGGAAAGCAGACGGGCAGTTTCCCAACAAGTTTGACTAAAAATATTCTTGACAGTCATGAAATTCAATTTACTGAACTTTCCTATTTACCTGTATTCATCCGTTCTGACTTTCCAAGCCAAGACCGGACCCGGGAGGCATAAAGGGGCTTATGTTAAACTCCGGCATGACTCGGAGGAGCTCGGCTTGGCTCTGAGGGAACAATCCTCTCTCTAACTCTGGTGTGGGAGTCTTTAGGTCGCAGCAGAAACTCACAGAATCTCATGTGACGCATCCCGAAGCTAAACAAGCTGTCTGACGTCAGAGTCCACCTCAGACGCCACACCTGAAGTGCTGAGGCATCGTAAGTCAGGGTCTCTGGCTGCGAGCGGCTCGCCGTGTTTATACACCACAGTCATCCACAATGTGCTGTCTGTGCGAGAAGCTGCAGTCAATTAGCAACGTGATCCGTCGCCGCCATGCGGGCCGAGGCGTGCTATAGGTTGGAATGAAACACATTATAAAAGAGCATTCAGAGTTTCTGCTGCTCAGACACAGCATGGTGTTCAGTCTGTGACATGATCATACTGCAGGTTAATCTAATGTTGCTTTGGTTGCTCCTCTGACGTCTGTCTGTTTTTAAAAAGTTTGTAAAAAACAGTTTAAATCTAATTCAGTCATGTGACTCAAGTTATTTGGTCTCAAGTCTTAAGCAAGTCGTTTCTTCCTGAGTCGAGTCGAGTCTTAGAGATAACTGCAGGTCCAAAGTATTCACAGTTTGCAGGAACGTAACGTTACATCGATGTTTTATTCTGCTTGTGTTGATTAGTGATACCAGGCTGTCCTGAGAGGACAGACTGTTTCTGGATAACGTTGATCGATACGAATGAATCTTCAAATGTTGTAGTCTGTCAGAAATCGCTGCCACCATCCATGACGAGCGCTTCTTACCCCTAAAACACACTGAGCCGATACGTTTCAATGTCAGTCAATGTGTCAGCTCACACAGTCTCCGGTTCCGCTTCATCACGGCTCTGGAACGACTGCGGCGTCCGCAACACATACGCAGAGCTTCTATTGTTCACGGACGCCGGAGCACGGAGCATAAATTCAGCTCAGAGCAGATTCGGCTACAAAATGCAAAATAAAACCCTGGTTGATTTTAAAAATAAAATACTCGAGTCATAATTGGCGAGGCCGACCTGAAGTCAACAGGTCAGAGGTTTTCAGGCGTCTTTTCACCTCGTCGACACCATGGATGAGGAGAAGTTGATTCTGGAGGTCCAAAATCAACCGATCATTGATGACACCTCACATCCTTTTTATAAGGACACCAGAAAAAAGATGCGGCGTGGAATGTTATCGCAGGAGTCAAAGAGACTACAGCCGGCAATATCGTGCGATTATGCATGAATTCGTGAGATCTCGTGCGTTCTCGCGATGCTCGGTGTCCGGCGGAGACGCACCTGAACGCATCACAAACAGAGTACGCTGTCGTTCCGGAGCGGAGCCGATCCGCATGCAGTGTAATTAAGGGCTTAGCCAGTTATTTAAATACTGAAGTTCATTCACAAAATTCTGCTGCTGGGTGGGTGTGTGTGTGTGTGTGAGTCCTGCATTGAAAGGAAACTGATTAATCAGTTAACTCCAGCTGTGTGAATGAACTCACCTGGCACTCCTCACCTGTCTCCACCCCTCCCCCCTCCTGCAGCTGAAGGCCTCCTCAGCCTCTCTCCACACTCTGCTCCTTCACATGTGAAACTCTTGAAGTGACGACTGTCACAGACGTCATAAATATAATAATAATAATCGATTACTGGTGTGATCTTTGAATTATTTGCTGTACTGACTTGATTTGGAGCTTTCCCATCCGTGAGATAATTCAACACGATGGCTGTGATTGAACTTGTACTCGGTCCAGAATCTGTTCATCTCCTCGTTTTTCTTCTCAGGTCTCCTAAGTCTCTGCTCTGCGTCGTTCCCGACATCTCCGCGTTCACCGACGGTTGGCGTTGCCTGCGCCGCATCATCACCGTGCCTCTGTCTCTCATCCGATTGGACGGCCTGATTTACCGCACGTCCTTCAGTTTCACCTACACCCCCGAACTCCAGCCGCCTCCGTCTGTCCGAGGAGCAGCAGGAGGAGGGAAGAGAGAGGGAGCGACGGAAGGAGGACCGGAAGACGACGTCCTGTTGGAGACCATCCATCAGGAGTTCACCAGAGCCAACTTCCACCTCTTCATGCAGAGTTAGGGTTCAAACCTCAGGTTCATGTTTGGAGCTGCTCGTCCGTCAAAGAACCGTGACTTAATATCGACGAGATAATTATGACGATGTCGTGAAAATATGAGAGAAAATATCAATCAGACAGTCCTCAGGGTACATTTACCACAATGTTTTTATTATTTTAGCTCTCGCTGTTGTTATTATATATAAATTTAGTTGAGAAATCACGGAGACAGATTCAAAGTCTCCGATCGGACTGTTGCAGATCATGATCAGCTTCTTAAACTCTCGTGGACGAGTCTCGACCTCGTAGCAGTCGATGCTTGCAGCGACTTTTATTCTAGAAATTATTTTTCCCCGAGTTACTTTCTTCCGTTTCTGGAGAATTCAGGTCATGAGAACTTTGTCTCGTCTTCCACCTCAGATTTTATAACATGACAACAAGATCACTGTTAACTGCTTTGACACTGTGCCTGTGAACGTCAATAAATCAGGTGCATTTCAGCTTCTGCAACAATCTTCTCATCTGCTTGTGTTTGTTTCAAAACTTTTCCTCAGCAGCTAAAATCAAAAACTTCTGATTGTTCTCGAGAAATACTTCGACCGTCCACAGATCTGAATAAAAGCATCCAAGAAAAAGACCAGAGCATCGGGATGTGAACTCTTTAAAGAGTCGCAGCAGCCTTCATGTCTCACGCTGCTTTTACAGATACTTTACAGAGTTGCATTCAAGTTCCCGTGGTGCAAAAATCTGCCCTCCTGAAGCGCCTTTGAGCCGAACGCAAATCCAGAGATGCTGCTGCTCTGACCTTTGACATCTGTGAGCAGAAAGAAACACAGAGGGCTGCAGACTGCATGCCTGAAGGTCTCAGACAGTAGCCTTATTGATGACTGTAGGCCATGACAGTTTGGCCTTCACACATTTAAAGCTGCAGCTTTGTCATCTCTGATTCAAACACCCTGAGCGACACTGATGTTCGGTGTCACAGAGAGCCGATAAAACAGCCACGGCTGAAGCCTGGAAGCAGAAACAGAGACGTGCAGAGAGCCGGGCTCGATGCAGAGCAGTGAGGAAGGACACGCGAGCCGGACGCCGGGTGCTGTGAGAGAAAGCAGCAGTGAAACACTGTCTGCTTCCCATGTGATCCTCAGAGAGACAAAACTCAACCCAATACTGTGTGAAAGGATGGAAGCCGGAGTGTGTGTGTGTGTGTGTGTGTGTGTGTGAATGGCACTTTGTTGCTGTAACTGTAATAACTCACGCAGGCTTCAGCAGTGAAATAACAGCGCGGGCGGCTCCCACAGGATCTGAGTGTTTTCAATTACTTTACCATCAGAGCTTCAGCGAGTGATGAAAGAGACTTCAGTTCAGGCTAAACGAGGAGTCGCCTCTTAAAGTGTTTCAGATATCAGATCATCACGCAATGATTCATCGCGGTGATCAGCCGTCTAGAGTTTTTTTATTTCTGACATAACAATAAAAACTCACATCGAGGCGTCACGTTCGGTTTGAGGGATTTAAGAGGACGTTTTAATAAGCTCTCATTCTGTCTTTCTGTAGATGAACATCACGATCAGCTCACAGCGTCACATCACCTGCAGCATCGTGTTCATGACCCTTTAAATGCCTCCCATCTACATTATAGAGCACTTTTCTTTTTAGAGGCCCAGTGTGTCAGTTTTAGAGGCTTCACGTGGAATATAATATTCAGAACTGTGTTTTTATAAGTTTGAATGAAGCTTTTATATCTACAGAGTCTGCCTGACTAACACTGTCGTATCATCTTTTTAATCTTTGGTTACATTTTTTGTGATTGAAACCCACAAATCTCGTGAACAGCCACAGATGAATTCGCTGAATTATATTCGTGGAAATCCCAGCAGCGACGATCCGGGGCGTTTGTGGTCAGTCCTCCCTTCTCAGAAAAGGGTTTTGAGGTTGGAGGCTGAAAGTTTTTTTCCAGGATGGCCTGTCACGATCGCTCGAGGGATCCCACCTCTGACACCAAATTATTTCTCTGCTGCTGGTGAAGAATGAAACACAGACTTCTGCCGGCCGACAATGTTTTTATTTTCTTTGCAAAGAAAAGTCAGTTCAACACGCGAGCGGTCAAAGATGAAGAAAGACCCCGAGCATGGGGACACCTGAGTATTTATACCTGAGGGACACTCCTTTCAAACCTCTTTGTCGGCACCTTCAGGAAATGTTTCCACATCCTTTTGTCTGTTGATTGAATTTACTATTACGTTACAAAGACAAAAGGAGCTGGTGTCTCGTCTTAAGAAGGGGGGAGGTTGTGCGTCTCTAGTGGTTGATTGAATTTACAGTTCATCAGGATGCAACGAGCATTTCATGACGAGTTTGTGCAGCTGTATTTCTCCCAAAGAATCATTTTGACTCTAGAATAATGGAGTTCATTGTATTCTGGTGTGTGTGTGTGTGTGTTAGGAAGTGCCTGTGATCCTGTACTGTACAATGAATCTGATCATCTGATAAACAGTGATGACAGGAATCCTTCAGATCACACCCAGTAATCCACCCTGCCTCACACTTTGTCCCTTAAAGCTGAATCAAAGTGTCTGGAAGCAGCGAAACTTCAAATCAGCAAAGCCGACATGAGCTGACTTTGTTCAGTGTGTTTGAAGTTTGAGGTGAAGTGCTGCCACAAAGCTCTTTTGTTCCAGCCGAGTGAGGCAGACAGAACCTCCCACGAGGCCCAGTCGCTCGATAACAAACCCAAACTTCTCTTTTCATCTCGCATGCTTCTCCTTCTTAACGCGGCCCTGACAGTGTGTGAAGTATTTTCTAGTAGCTACAGAAACAAAGTTTGTTTTCTCATCTACAAGTTAGACGTGAGTGTTTACATCGAGTCTTCTCTGTGGTCCACCTGAAGGACAGCAGTGAGCGTCTTTCACTGGACAGGCAGGGACGCCGTCTCTGAACACTACAGATCTATTAAATGTTGCAGGATGATGCTAAACAGAAACTTTCACGTCCAAATATTCCGGCAGGTTACTGCAGATAAGTTCACAGTTTTGTTGCATGCTGCTGTAGATCTGTTGGTGTAAAGTCGTCAGTATGCGTCAGGCGATGTCAGGCGGCTGAACAGCGTCTGAAACTCGCCCGTCCACACGTCTCCATTGTCAGAACTGGACGGGCTGCATCCCCCTCTCAGAGATCGACCGGCTGTGCAGAGGTGTGAAAGGAGGCAGGATGTGAGTTTCTCCGTTTCATCGTTTGCACGACTGAAACACCGTGAATGTCTCTGAGGAGACACCTTTGTCTCTGGGCTGGGTTGGCACTCCCCGGTGTGGGGACGGCTGAGGACAGCAGGACCAGGTGAGGTGACGGACGCAGCTGGAAATGTTTCATCCTTTAACAGCAGCTGAAGCTGAGAATCACACAGACACTGGACGGACACCATCCTGGACTGTCTGCAGTAAATAGTGTCTGTAGACGTGTTAGTAAGATAGACTTGCTTCAGTCACATCTCATCTTTTCTCTTCTTAGCTTCCTCCGTCAGCGTCCTCTTCACTCTCTTCTCCTCTGCCATCATGTCCGTAGATGCTGCAAAGCTCGGTTACATTTCCAGCTCACCCGGCACGAGACTGAATCCTCTTCCCGTCAGCGTTCCTTCACGCTCGCTGCCTGAAAACCTCCTCTGGTGATCCAAAGTACCTGTGACAGCATTCACCTGGTTAGTCAGTTTAGCATCAACAGGATTTAAATCTGTTAGTTCATGAAAAGTTTTTAGTCTTGTGTCGTACTTCACAGAGTTTATGTTGATCAAAGCTGTGATCATGATGAACATGGACTTTGTTCTGTAATGTGTGTTAGTGACGAGAAGAAGACTTTTTATCTTTATTCACAACAAACCCCACCAGCATCAGAAACATGCTGACCAGTTCATAGCTTCAGTTTAAGGTTAAGTTTGAGTCTTGAAGATTATTTACACTCTTCAACATCTAGAGTCTCAAACCACCTCAGGCTCTTAAATCAGGTTTTAATTGTTGTAAAAATCACAAAAAAGCCACAACACGGAGCTCTGAACGTTCAGCACTGGCGTCCTTCATCCAGCCAACACACCACCCAGACCACGGGCAGCGTACGGAGGCTTCACCTTCCCTCCGTACCTCACGTGTCCGATATTCTGAGGGGAATCGAACAGCATGTGTCTGTTCTTCCTGTGCTCTCTCTCTCTCTCTCTCTCTTTTCCTCCTCCTCTTCCTCGTCATTAGCAAGACAAACATGAGTAAGCGAGGAGGAAGGAGACGGATAAGAAACCACGCGGCCTCCGGGCTCTTAATCTCCATCATGTGGGAGAAAAGTTCAAACTGGGAGATTCACGTGCCCAGAAAACACTGACGGCCGCCACGTTTCCCTCCGTCCCTCCGTCCCTGCTGATGAATGAAAGGGCCCATTGTCAGCTCCTCATCTATAGGAACACACCTTCATTCTTCATTCAAACTCTGACCTCCTCCCCTCTGTTACATAAAGAAACGAGTCCAGGGACTTTAAACCTTCTGGAGTTTATTTAACTCACTGCATAGAGGCTTCGTCTTAGATCTGCTTTATCTTAATAAAGTGCTCACAGTTCGATTACGAGTCTAAAATAAACTTCAAGCTAAATAAAAAATGCTTTAGGTCACGACTGCCTGTAAAATATAAGAAAATACTCAAACTGTGTAAACAGCTTTAATTACAATAAAAGCACCGGCTGTAATTTCCATCAGACGGGCATGAGACAGATGAAAGATGAAAGCCTGGTTATATTGCCCCGATTGCCCAGCTCCTGTTCTGGCATGACACAGAGAGTTGAGGCGGAGCAGCCGGAGGACATCAGAGGGAAAACCAGAAAACATTTCCTCCATAAAATATGATCCAGTTTCACCAGAATCAGTGAAATAGTTGCTGCTGTGCGACTTAAAGAACGAGGTTAGAGTTACTGTTCATGTTGTTTTAATGTAATATTCAGGATTTATTCCAGAATTAAGAGTTTTGTGTCTCCAGAGGAAAGGACACGTGTACAGGAGCAGTATTATTATTCAGGGGCCCTCGACCTTCTCCCTGCAGGACGACGTTCAGCACTCATATCCTTCACAGTGTGGCCGAGGGGGCCCCATGTCTCTCTGGGTCCTCTTTGTGTGTTACAGTGGGATAAAGGAGTCTACTGTCCAGCCCTGCTCCGCTTTACCGCAATCCTCTTCCTGTATATCATCACCTCGGCATCACTGTGATGGACAGGCAGCAGGCGAAGAGAGAAAACACGAGAGAATGCAGAGCGGGGATTGTTAGAAAATGAAAAGAGGCTTTGGATAGGAGAGGGAACGGCTCGACAAAGATCCTGAATGTGACGGAAATGTCAGAGAAATTAAAGAGCTTGAAAATGAGGTTTTCTACGCCCAAAGAACAGCGGCAGATAAAAGACGAGTGGAGACAACAGAGGACAGTTTGTCCAGCCGTAGATCAACCTGACACTATCAGCTTGTCCTTGGAGAAGAAGACAAGAGCTCATCAGCAGACGTCTTCTTCTTCTTCTCACAGCTGTACGGAGGTGACAGGAGCTGTCAGCGAGGAATCTTCCCGTCCGAGCGACCAGAGAAATATGAGCAGAATGCTAATTGTCAGAAGCTCAGAGAGCATGAGAAAATATGGGAGGAATGCTAATGATGGTTAATGGAGATTATACCCAGGTGGTTCTGGCCGTCATGTCCCGGAACAAAGCAGGATTCGGGGGAAGATGACGGGAAAAGGCTGAGAGGTCGGACTGCTTCAGTAAATCCTGAACAGTTTTCCCAAAGTGAAGCTGCAGCAGCTCTCAGTGTGTCAGCAGATGGATGATTTCTTTTGGTCCAACAGAACCAGCTGTAAACACAACACGGACACAGAGTTAGTCACATCCTGCCTGCATACTTACACCTGAGGCTGAATGAAGCTTCACACCTGCGAGGACACCAACTTTAAGCCTTAATATAATGTGAACAGGTGAGTTGTATATAAATTCACCCTCAGTACAGTTGTCATGAACGGGGAAATTAGCTACAGAGACCAAAACTGTTTTTTGTACCAGGCTGTAAACATGTTTATTTCTGCTGTGAAGTTGGACATTTGAACATGGGGACTTATGGAGACTGACTCACTTCTGGAGCCAGCCTCAGGTGGACGTTAGAGGAACTGCAGTTCAGTGTTGGCTTCGTTCCGCAGCCTCGGAGGCTGCCACTTTATTTCAAACAGCATGTCACCGGACCGTAACAGAGCCACGTAGTGCGTGAATCATCTTTGTGCTCCTGATGTTTCTTTGGGGGACGTAGAAACGGTAACCAGGGGACTGGGCGGACAAGTCTCACGTGAACTGGATCTGTCTTCCAGACAGTTTGTGACCACCTGGGTCTGTACATCCAACACTCAAACAATCCTTCAGTCCAGTCCTGACAAGAACAAATACAGATGTGCATTCCTCCTGTTCACCGCCACATGGGGAAATATCTGTGTGTGTGTGTGTGTGTGTGTGTGTGTGTGTGTGTGTGTGTTGTCTTGGTTATATAATGAAACAGTTAATTTGATTTTCAAAGTTGTGGTCTGTGTGTGTTTGATAGGCTGCATCAGAGGATGGCATCTCATCTGTGTGTGTTTTCACATGTTGCCCCGGCGATCAAGGACATTGTTTTGTATTTGTGTGTGTGTGCGTGCATGTGTGTGTGCATGTGTGTGTGTTTGAGCGTGCACATCAGAGGAAGTTACCCCAGATACCCAGGGTCATATGTAGAGCAAGATCGCGAACAGAAAGAATTTACGAGCCTCCGCAGACATGAAACACGTCGTATCGTGGTGTGAAAGGTGTTTTACGAGCTAACAGCGAATATCATCCGTCATCATCAAACAGTCAAACAAGTCTGAAACGGCCTGCATCCTGATGTGGAAATACCGCCAAGGTGTTTTACCCAAGTGAACAAGTTGGTGGACAGGTTGGCTGATGATGAGACGTGTTGTAATGTTTTTGGTTTCCTTCAGTCAGCTGTGGAGGTTTAAAGAAAAGTCACAGGAGCCTCCAGACAAACTTTCTTCTGTGTTTGAGTTCTTCTTCTTTCACAGGTTAACGGATTAATGATGGCTGACGGTGTAAATCCTCCGCACACGGCCTCGCCTGTTGAAAAGTTTCAGTTCAGTTTTCCATCTGGCGCGCAGATGTTTGAGAGAAACGGATTGTTATGGCATTAATATGAATGTAGGTGCTCGCTGACACGTGAAAACACAATGCATGTTAGAACGCTGACGCTGAACTGCACTGCTGACTAATTAGCTCATCTCAATTAGCTTCCACCTGCAATGGGATGAGTTGCTATGGTGATGGTAATTGACCCCAGATTAATAGAGAAAAAAAAGTGTCAGTGGCATCAAAACTGTGGAGATTTAAACGCCGTCACCGGGGCAGCTGGATGATTCTCGTGTCTCCTGGAAGTTCAAAGTGCAATATGTAGTTTGCTTACATACACTGTGTGGAAAGGCACGCACATTTTCATGAAAGAAATTATGCAGGAAGATTCAAAACTGCAGGAGCAATGCAGAAAGAAGTGACCCTGAGAAGTGCTGCTGCATGTTTGAATGAAATCCCTGATGCCACATCAAGCGTCACAGAGATGGAGCTTAACCAAGCTTCAAAATAAAACTCCCTGTGCAGACAAACTGCGTAGCTGCTTACTCGTGGTAGAGGCATAAACCAGCGTGGTGGGATACGAAGCCACGTCGAGAACGGATGAAAACATCGTGACTGCAGCGTCACAGAGCCGTGCACGGTGGAAAAGAGGACGTTGAAGAGCTCGATGGATTCTGCTCGACTCCGACCGTGCACAGCTGCTGTGCATTCCTGCTGGAGCTGATCCTCGACAGTAATTCGTGATTCCACCTTAAGTGCCACAGTATATTTCAGAAGCTTCCCAGTGTGAGCTCTGCTCGAGCAGAGACTTCAAGCAGCAGGCCGAGCGAGCTGGCAGGAAGTCAGAATAAAAGACCACGTGCAGACTCCTGACCACGAAGACAAACAAGAAGGAAACATCTGAACTATGCGGTCTCCTTATTCAAGTGAAAACAAAGTCAGTCAAATGAAGCTGCATGGAGAACGCAGAGTTTAATCTGTCATGTCACCCTGACTCTGATTGTTACATTACATTCCTTTAAACAGGGAAGGATTCCTGGAAAACATTGAATATTTCAAGTATTAAAGGTGTGAACACACTGGTGGGTATTTAAAAATAATATAATGTCACATGTAATGTGAGTTAAAGAATATTTCAAGTTTGGTTTAATGATCCAGATTTAATACAATCATTTATTTTAACCGTGAAGACACAGAACCAGACGCTGACGATGTTCGTTAAATAATAATAATATATAAACATTTCTAATACACACACCGCTGTGCGAGGACACGTAACTGTGTGTGTGTGTGTTTAACAGGCCTGTGTGGTGTAACGTGTGTTTTAATGACTGTTGACCTGCAGTGGAGCTCGCTGACCTTCACATCCTCCTGCCAACCTGTGAACTGAATGCTACACACACACACACACACACACACACACACACATAGACGATCACAGTGTATCCAGCTGTTGAGTTAGTGTTCAGGTCGGTCAGAGCGGATGTTAAACAGTTTCAGTCTCTCTCCTTTTCTCTTCTTAGCTTCCTCCGTCAGCGTCCTCTTCACTCTCTTCTCCTCTGCCATTTTGTCTGTAGTTGCAGCTGAGCTCGGTTACATTGCCGCTTCCCGTCTGCTATGACCGTGCTCTGAGCCTGTAAACCTCTTCTTCTTCTTCTTCTTCTTCTTCTTCTTCTTCTTCGCAGTGATCTAAAACACCTGTGGTATAAACTCTAACACTCCCGCGGTGATGAGCTAACAGCAGCTACAGCTGTCAGCAGTTTACTTCACTGTCCATCATAAACTCTGTAAATCACAGAGAGTTGAGGCGGAGCAGCCTCCATGAAGACGATGATGTTCGGGCTCCGTGTTGATCCACCTGTGATTGAACGGTAACTTAGTCTCATCCTGTGTTTGCGTCTCTGTCTGTCGCGGTACCGTCCACGTCATTTTAACACAGACGTTCTGTTGTTCAACACGATTTCACCTTCACACACCGAGCTGTGCTCTCCATGGCAGCTTTAAAATGTGAGAGGGTGATCAGCAGATAGAACAAACTGTCAGGATCGACTGTGCATCAGGATCTGTCACCTTAATCCTGATGTGAGCTCATGGTCCTCACAAACATTAATATATAAAACTGTTGGCTGAGTGAGAGTACTGTGTGACGTGAAGATTAGAGATGAGAGGATTCATGTCGAAGGTGGAGCACATAGTGAGTATAGCTCTAACTGTGTGTGTGTGTGTGTGTGCGTGTGTGTGTGTGTGTGTGTGTGTATGTGTGTGTGTGTGTGTGCAAACCGTCTCCACCAACTGTTTCCTGGCAGGAAGTATTTACCCACAGGAATACAGCCCAGGAAGGTCAGTGACACACACACATACACACACACACACACACACACAGTCACACGTGAACAATCAAACATGTCACTTCTTCTTCTCACACTCTTTCTTTCTGTCTGTTCAGTTCACATCATGCACTAAAGAATGAATTCATCGTGATGATTTAACATTAAATATGTTTCAATGTTTGTGACGTTTTCATGTTCACAAACAGAATCACAGTGTTTCACACATTTAACACACTGGGTGTAACAGAGTCAGCCTCCAGACTCCGGTTAAAGAAAGATGTGATTTCAGTTAAACGTTCACGGAGAGTGTCCTGCACAACTGATTTTTGTTGGAGGATAAATGAAATACAACTTCCTCTAAATGAATCAGTATTGTTAAATCACCTGAAAATAATAATTATGTTTTGTTAGAATGAGACTTTTATGTCTACGATCCTCTTCCTCTGAGTCACGGACAAACTAGATTCAGATTTTTAGTTTCTCCTAGTTCACCATCCTTGTCTCCATCAGCACACTTCACACTTTTGTTTTATAGTCGACACCAGACACAAGTTCTCATGTTTCAGAAACACGGGCAGACGTGCACCATTCTTCACATGGGATGGAAATCAAGGACCGCTGGTGCAAAGGTCTGTAGATGTAAAGCAGAACGCTCTCCACAATAAGGATGTGAGTCTCTTCGTTCTCCTCATGGTGAGACTTGAACTTCTCAAACTTCACAGGGTGAAGGTTGAGTCCAGATGATCTAAAAAGTCAGCATGGATCGAAGGATCGACACAGTGAGCTCTCAGTGTGGTTGATGGTTCATGATGAAGAAGGAGTCGTACACCGTGGTGAGGTGAGGGCTGACTGGTGTTGGACAAGAGAGGAGGAGTTAAAAAGCAGGGTGGGCTCGGCTGAGGAGGAGAGGAGCAGAGAGGGAGGGCTGAGGCCAGCACAGGGCTCAGAGGAGGGAGGAGGCCTGCCAGGAGGTGCCTGTGTGGAGGGTACGACCTCATGGCAGCTTCTGACTGTGGAGCCGGACTCAGTGTGTGCACTGTCTCTGGGTTTATATCGAACGCTGCAGGAAACTCAACTGATTTAAAAGTAAAACGATCAACGCAACATGAATGTTTCAGCATTTATCTTTGAGTCCAACATTCGCTCTCTTTTTGCTCTCTTTTTGGTCTCCACCAACTCCTGAGGGAAACATCAGGCTCTGCACCTTCACGACCTGGTCCCGTCGGTGTGTCTGCAGGTCACGGTCAGATTGGACTGCTGCAGCTGAAGACAATGAAAGCGGACGGATTGGACCAGAACAGTGAAAGTTGTGATGCACGTAAAGCTGCTGCCCAAACATCTCGACCGCCCCCTGGTGGCTGACTGCAGTACACATCGTAGATCTCTCCCCAAAGATGGTTTCTGTCTTTTTAATTAGTTATTTGATGCTAAAAAAGAGACACCTGGCCTAATGATTGACAGCTGAGCCCTGCTCGTCACTGGGTCAGCCGTCTCCTCAGTCGTGATCAAGGCCGGAGCCGCTGCATCGAGGTCCCGGTCACATCTGGGATGTTTTGGCTTCATTTGTCTCAAGATCAACCAACGACAGACTTCAACACAGTAGCTGAATAATATCAGTCATTTCACATTATTCGTCTCACTGCGTTGGATCTAATGAGTATCCGGCGGTGCAGTTGTGGATTGCAACCCCCTCCATCCATCCCACCAGTCCAAGTGCCTCCCATGTCAGGGTTTAGTTTGTTCTGGGCTACAGAAACATGTCGGACACGGTGCGATAGGACCAGCAGGGTCTGTTGATTTAAAGTCTCTTATTTTCAGCTGATAATCCACTAATACAAACAGAGTTATGATCATTATATTCCACACACACTGGACCTGCTAACGTGAGCAGCCTCAGTCCAAAGACGGTCTCATGGAACCACATCATGACTCACATGAACACTTATTCACGTTCGCTGTGAAAGAGTTTTACATCATGCAAAGGTCTCTCCGGTGTGGATTACGCTGATGATTAAATGTCTGAGGCTGTCGAAGTACTGAGTAAATAAGACTGAGTGCGAGTCATTAAAGTCAAAGTTCTGAAAGAGTCCTTTTACGCTTCGTCCGGGCTCTGATCGAGAGCTTGAGGTGGTCTGTGCGGCTGTCGGGTCCGGGCGAAACCAGACTGTGTTTGGCTTCAAATATTTAAACTAGTCCACGACATTAGACACAGAATAAAACACTGATACGCGTGAGATCGCTTCACTGATTCATGCAAGTGGTTATTGATATTAGGAGACTGAATGTGATGGTGTCAGCAAATATCAAGGAGCAATACTACAGAGTAGAAATACTCTGTACAATGACTGAGATCAGAATTATAGATGTTATATCACTGGATTATAACTATTGATGCATTGAAGGAACCGTTTTTAGGATTTAGCAGCGTAGTTGCTCATTGCAACCCCCTCGTCTCACCCTCCTGTTTCTGTTGTAGGAAACTGATCTGGGATCCTGTAAATGTGTCGGATCGACGTGGACTCGTTTGGAGATCCGGGAAGACCAAGTGGAACAACGGGCTGGTGTACGATCCTGCCTGGGATCAACACTCAGACTCCTCAGCAGTCAGTCAGGACTGAAGAAGCTTCTTGTGGTGAGAGGTGAGAGTCCAGTTTCCCAGACTAATACAAGAAGGTTCACTTCTTGAACTGATCTAGTTTTGTTGCCTAAATCTAACCAAACTGTGATGTGACCAAACTTTGTCTGAAAACTGAAAACTTTATTAAAAAACAGAAAATAACACAACATAATATCACCTGTGTCTAAAAGAAGAAGGCCAACATCAGTACTTCGGTTTGTACAGTACTTAAGTAAATGTACTTGTACTTGCTTGTGGCTACATTCTACCTCTGAATAGAAGTATTTCATGTATTTTCATGAAGCAGCACTCACTGCATGTAAAACAAGCGAGCACTAAAAGTTTAACGTGCTTTCATTCTGCAGCGATAAAAAACTTCCAGCCTGCCTTTGAAACAGTTTCTCTGTGCAGGAATGTAAATGACAGATTTGTGTTTGTGGTACAGACAAAGTTATTACAACTTCCTGTAACTGTAACTGTCCAGGAAACTCCCCGATGTGTTCGCAGTGAACGAGGCTTTAAATCATCAGCGCCGCAGCTTTGTGTTCTCACCAAGAGAGGTGTGAACTGTTTATGAGGAGGATCACATGAGTTCTCCTCAAAGGAAACCAAGTGTGAATCCACCTATGACTCTACACAAACACACACACACACACACACACACACACACTCTCTTTATTCAGCTCACATGATCACCCTGATCTTCTCTGTCTGACCGCACTAAAGGGCCAAGTAAACTTACGTGACCGAGCGAAAGGGTCGACGGATCAGGCGTGTTTGAGATGATCAGCTGCTCGACTCGTTTACGTGCAGACAGACGCTGACACGGCAGCAGAGATTAGGATGAAAATCTCAGTGACTGATATCTCAGCAGATTACACACCACGAGGGTTATGTGGGAGAATATGTGTTTGAAGTTTGAGTGGACTAACCCTTTAACTTTGAGTAGACAGTCTTCTAACTAACACGTGTCGTAGGAAACACATTACACCGGACAAGCTGCTCTTTATATTTCAGATTTTTTGTGTCCTGGTTTTGAAAAGCGAGTCAGAGTTCTGCAGCCTGCTGCGATGTTATTTCTACATCACATTATCTCATTACACTGTCACGTATAATCGGCCTGTGTTTGTTCTTGTAATGACCTCACCGTCTCCGCCGCGGCCTCCCGCTGTGCTCGGGTCAGCGTGGCTTTTTTCCACAGCAGCGGTCAAAGGGTTGATTTATATTCCTGCTCACGCCACAGCGAGCCGCCCAGCAGAGAATGTCTCAATTAAAAATAATAAAAAGAAGAAGTTCAAAGACAGCAGGTCAGTTTAGGATATGAGCACGAGCACGAGCACGAGCGTTCTTAATCCTGCATGATTCACAGGTCAAAGGTTGACTCTGCAGAACTTTCATCTGTTCCTGTTTCTCAGCACGAGTCACGAATCCGACATGGACAAATCAGACATCTCAACACTAACTGTGAATCATCACTGTCAACAAATCTGTGTGCATGAGTCACCTGACACCTGTTCATTCATTTTAAGACTTAAAAGTCATTTATGTTGCGTTTATGTGCTGGTGGAAAAAGTCAGACGTCCGGCTTTTGGGCAAACTTCTGTGATATTTTACAAGTTTTGAGAAATGTCGTAATCATCTGATCAGACAATAAACAAGTCAGCATGTTTGGAATAGTGATAATATTAATATTAATGTGGCCTGAACGTTACTCTGTTTATCGAGCGCTGTGCTGTGTCTCTTTATTACACAGCATGTAATATGTTTTTGTAGTTGAACTCTTCAGGGGTTAAAGCAGACCAGAGTGACAGAAAACTGAATTTACTTCAGGTAAATGTGTCACAGCCTGATCTTCAGTTCAACAGTTTCTCTGAGCTCTGAGCTTTTGCTCATGACTGCACTGAACGTCTGTAACAGGCTCCATGTTTGCTGTATATGTACATGAGCTCTGTCTGAATTAAATCATCATTGGGATGTTTTTAAGTCAAACTCTGTGTCGCTCTGTAAAGCTAAAACATAATACGGGAGTAAGAAGTGACACCTTCATCTGTGCCGACTCAGGGATCATGAGGGACGGAGACAGGTGACATTTTATCTAATGAGAGCACGGTGACAGACGTGGAGACGGACTGATCCGTCCACAAAGGAAACATCATTTAAACTCTGCTGAGAAATAACTTGAAGGTTAGAATCACAGAAATACAAATATTTGTTTTGCTCAAAGGTCCAGTGTGTCAGATTCAGGAGGGTCGATGTCTGCAGACTCTGCAGTAGATGAGACCTTTCAGACATCAGGAAGGAGAGGGTGAAGAGATGCACACACAGGTCTTAAAACAAACAACTTTAAACAAATTCACTTTCAGATATTCCAAATTTTGGCCTGAGGTTTCATCATTGTGATCGTCTGGCGTAAGCTGGTCATAAAACTCGGTCTGAGCTGTCTGACGTCTTTTTAAACATCTTGTCATCAGAGGTTTTTAGTCTCAGTACCTCCCTGAATACTTTACAAAGACTCTCTGCAGGGCTGTTGTATTAGACTGAATATAAAACAGATGTTCTGTTTTTCTTTTATTAACAGAGTCCATTGTCCACCATCACTGCTGTTAAATCAGCTAGTGTTTCTGTGAATGAAAAGCTCATATTCATCTGGTGAGAGATCTGAGCTGAGTTTTGTTGTTTGTACGAAGGAATGAAAGAAGAGAGGCGTGTATGAGAGGCTGGACAGAAGAAACAAAGAAAGAGTGGCATGAAAGTAGAGAAATAAAGAAATGTGAAGTGATTTGTTCGAAGTGACGAAGCTTCAGAGCTTTTTAGTGTCTTTCAGCTCGTTCTTTTGGTTTGCACAGTCCACAGATCGACTGTTTTGGTGCAGGCTGGAAAAGCTTTCATGAATCCAACGTGACAACGAACTGGAGGAAGAGAGAAGTTCAACTTTTACAGCACACGTAACAAATACATTTACTGCATACACACAAAAGTGACAATCTGAATCTAGAAGGCTCAGTGTGAGACACACGATAGATATTTAAAATATATATATAAATATGAGCATGATGACTTAACAGCTTAATAACATGAAGCAATAACAGAAGCATGAATGAAATGTCTTGGTGAATTTCTACCTTTCAAAGACATGCAAGAGAGTTCTTGGAGAGAAGTGAACTCACTTTGTTTGGGTGTTAATTAGTTAATTAAATCAACCAGCCATATGTTTTAATCATCCTCAGTGATGCTTTGGTTGATGACAAAGTAAAAATACTTTTATGAAGATTCATAGCCAAACTTAAGAATCAGCTGATGTTCTCCTTTTCTGTAGAAACAGTTTATTAATCACCTACATAAAAATGTCAGGCCTGCTCGACAATAAATCAGATGTAGTTATGAGCTGTGGATAAAATAAACTTCTTGTTTGCTAAGAGGATCCTGAAGGTTTCGTGAATTCCTTTAAGTGTGGAAGCAGCAGTGAGCAGTGCGTCTGTCTCAGTAACAGAGTCACGTTTACATCTCTGGAGCTCCGGCTTGTTTTCTTTGGCCCTCTGCTGCTCTGCCTGCAGATATGAGGAGAAGCTCTGGGAGACCGGGCTCTCCGACAATGTGCCGAGTGTCCCCGACTGACGATCAGGACCAGAGGACGTTATGTAACACACACACGAGCAGAACGACTTTAATCTGCCAACCAACCACAAATCTAATTAAGCTCACATGAAACACAAACTGAACATAAATGGAAATATTGTCCTGTTTGATGATGACTGGGTTTGATTGTAACTCTTTGTCACCTGACACATTCAAACAGAAACAAAAGTGAGTTTAACACATTTCATTTGGCCTTCACAGGTTTCAGTCTTGTGATTTGAATTCGTCCTGAATCTGATGCTGATGTTCAAACAGCTTCATCAGAACTGCTTGTTGGACGGTTGAATAGTTTCGGACGACCCGTCTTTATTTCTGTAACTTTGAGAAAGAACCGGTAATTCTCTCTCTCTCTCTTTTTATATCTGCTGTTGGACTATTTTGTCACCTTTTGTGTAAACAAACAACTTCAGTTCAATCCAGTTTTATTGATACAGCAGAAGTTATCTCAAGATACTTCCCATATCGAGCAGGTCCAGATCTGAACTTCCTTTACTAGAACCCGGGTCATGGATGGACGTCTGCCATGAAACTATAGATTTTAATGGACGTATGACTAATAATGAGAATGAGAATAATAGTATTTGTGGTGGACGTCATCAGGTCCACAGCAGCAGGCTCAACCAACCCCTAATCGAGGCCTACCCGATCCATCAGAACCTGAGATGAGAAAACAGTAAAACTCCGTTAATGAGACGTGAGCGTGTCCAGATGGAGAGAAGAAGCTCAGTGCATCATGGGAAGTCTAGTCCTATAGCTGCGTGACTAAGTGATGGTCAGGACTCACCTGGGCCAGTCCAACTATAATCTCTATCAAAGAGGAACGTGGTCCAGTCTGAACTGGGAGCTGGTTCCACAGGAGACGAGCTCGATAGCTGAAGAGACGTGACATGTTGTGTTATTTGACATAGAACCTCCTGTCACCTGTCAAAGGTGAGCCTGGACCCCAGATCTTTATTCTCAGTGCTGTGGCGCCCTCTGCTGTCCTCACACTAACATTACTCTTTACAGTTCAAAGCTGTTCATTTGTTTGTGGATCATAAATTAAATGTTCTTCATATTTGGATCTGATATGCTCTTTAAATAATTTGGGATTATAGAATTTTTACGAACAGTTTGAACTCCTGTTGTTCTTCGTAGACAGAAGCTGGACTCCATGTAACAGTTTTGAGTTTGTGTCTGTGTTTCCTGTTTTATTTTGTAGTTCTGCCCTGTCTGTGTCTTGTCTTATTCTACTTCCTGTCTGTTTTTGATTCTGCACCTGTCCCTGATTAGTTTCACCTGCTGTCCTGCATGTCTGTTTAGTTCCTGTGTTTCCTTGTCTGTCCATTATGTCTTGTTTCTGAGTGTGTGTGTCCTCTTTGTCTTCACTGTGTGTGTGTGTGTGTGTGTGTGTGTGTGTATCTGTACTGTGTGTGTGTGTGTGAGAAGCTTGCCTGTGTTGCTGCCTCTCTTCTGGGTTTTGGTTTTTGAGCCGTTTGCTCAGTCAGTTTTTTGTGTTCCTTGGTTTTTCTACCTGCTCCTGTGTCTCTTTGTGTTCGTCCCTCATTCGTTTTGTTATTAAAGTTTTCTTTTGTGTGCATACCTGTGTCTGCATTTATAATCCTGTAAATGTGGACAGTACAGAATATATATGAGAAGCATGCAGACTGCAGCAACAACACGAGTGTGAAAGTGTTCAACCAGCAGCAACAACACGGCCCCTTTAAATATTTCTTTCTGTGACCCGTTCTTCAGTTTGTCTGCAGAGGGAGGTCTTAACCAAGTAATCTGATGATAGAAATATAATAAATAAATAAATGTTGAAGCCTCACCTTAACCCTTTTGTGCATTATGCCAACATCTTTTGTGCTCAGATTATTTTGGCTGCAGACTTTTTTATTGTTTTTATTGTCTGTTATTTAATGATTTTATTGTTGATTTGTTTCCACACGTTAGAGCAGTGCTCTTATATGTAGTTGGACAGGTTCATAAACTTGAAATAATGCAAGATATTTCATAACTGTGTGATAAATGTCTTTGCACAGAGAGTAAGGAAGAAATAGCAGATTGAAACTCACAAACTTCTGGGTGTGGAGCCAAAACAAATCGGTAAAGAGAGCGAGAAGGGAGCGGTGAACGCGATTTACACAAAAACCTTTTGTTGTTCGGCCAACACAAACGGACCTGGAATAACAAGGAAGGCTGATTTTTGTTACACGTCTACATTTACATTTCAACCACAGAATCACACAATGCACAACAGCTTTGTGCAAAAAAAAAAGTTGCTGGTTTGAACTCCAGCTGGGGCTGTTTGCATGAATTCACGTGACCGCTTCTTCCTGTTGTGGAGAAACTGCTGAAGTCAGGTCAAAGGTCAGGAGTTCAGAAAGTGTTCAGGAGCCTCTGATGTCTTATGCTGTATTATTTATTGAAGCTTGGCCAAGGAGAATTAGAGACACTCTCAAAGTTCATCAGAAGTGCCTGAGTCGGTCTCACATTCTGCCCAACTCATCCTGGTGGATCGACTTTAAACCCCAAGATAACACCACAAATACTACACGCCCAGAATTAGTCACAGAGAATGTCTTTACCCATGGAGGTGTTATTGTCAGCATGTTCTAGTCTGGAGACACAGATGTCTGTTTACGCAGATTGGACCGTCAACAACAAGCTATCTATTATGTCTATGAAGGCAGCAACAGGTCTCTGTGACCCTGGACACCACAGTGTTGAGATAGACTGGCACCTATTCAAACACAAACTGTTATGACTGGTACTTCACAAAAGGTAGGACTCAGAAGCACGACTCGAAAACAGTTCAGGGTTGAAACGCAATCCGTTTACTGGTCAGATGGAAGGTTTGGTACATGGTAATCAAATCCGATTAGGCAAACAAATCCAAAAAACGAACAAAACGAACTGGCACAGAGAGGAGAAACACAGACTAAGGCCCTGTTTACACGTACACAGGTATTTTTCAAAACGGAGACTTTTCCCTTCGTTTGTATCTTTTACACGCAAACGGTGAATTCGCCTCTGAAAACGAATCTTTCTAAAAACTCCGGCTAGAGTGGAGATTCTGGAAAACTACGGTTTTGCGTTTGCATGTAAATTGAGATAAACAGAGTTTAATGCAGCTGATGCCTAAAGTGCGCCCAGTGTTTACCTGTTGCTATGACGATGATCATGGAAGCAGCCGCCCAGAGGCTTGGCGTGGTTATGATGCCGCTCCATGGCGTATTTATGCAGGTTGATGTAGACGAAAACTTTTTTGAAAACGATGCTATGTGCACGATGTTATTTTGGAAAACGGAGGGAGGGAAACATTCGTTTCTCAACATACCCGGTTATGTGTAAACGTAGCCTAAATACACAAGAGAGGGGAGTGGTAACACGATACAGGTGAATCTAATGAGGGCGGGGCAGACAATCAAACTGGAGGGAAAAACACGGGGGCAGGAAGTGAGGCGGTCTGAAACGAGAGGAAGGGTAAGTTTCACAATAAAACAGAAAACAAAACACATGACCTTAAGAGGATTGACGAGATGTGTCACAAACAACTAATACTGCCGAGGAGTCACACGTGACCTCGTGTTACCTGAGGATAGAAAATTCCATAACACTTCCCAATGCCCAGTTCTGAGTAGGTGAGTGTTTGTCTCTGTGTTCTTACTTGTCCCCTGGCAGCAGCCAGCTGGAATACGCTCCAGCCCCATGTGACTCTGATAAGGATAAGTGTTTTTACAGGAAATGGATGTTGATGCAAGTACTTACCACAAGCAAGCACATCATGCACAGTCACCCTGAGTAATAGTCGGTCTGTATTGTAGTCCGCTGATGAAATTATTTCATAATTACTTGTGACGCCGTGTTTGAGGTTTTAGGAAGACGTTTTTTGGGGCTGTTTGTTTTTACTCAAACATCCTCTTGTGGTTTATTTTGCCATCCTCTGAACCACCACACGCTCATCCATTTTACACAGGAGTTATAATGGGTCTCGACTGCACACTCTGCGTCAGTGTGATGTGAGGTCTGTTTCTGCTTTATTCAGTTATACATTGATCCATCAGCTCAGTTTCCTGCTGCACCCTGTCTTTGCAGCTCAGGCAGAAAACCCATCGAACCAGCTTCTCTTTTATGCGTTTGTTTGTATCGAGCTTACATGTGACCTTTAGCTGCCCCTGGGCTTGAGGATGTGCACCCAACACACTTCCTTCATTCAACATGCACAACACAGTTCCGGTTCGGACTTTTCCCACACTCACTTCTGGGCGTTGTGCCACTGCACAGTTAGTCTGCACGGAGCCTTTCAGTTTCATCCTTCTGTACCACGCCACACTTATAGATACATCTATTGTGCAATGTGATAAAAAAAAATCTGTATTGAGATCCAAAATCTTCTGCCTGTTTCGGCACGTTCAGCAGTTCATAGTATCTCAACAGCCAACCTAACGTACCAATCGTCACACCATGAATTAATCTGCCCGCAGTGTCAGTCATACAGGAGAGAGAAAGATGGGGAATGACATGCAGGAAAGAGACACAGGTCGGACTCGAACCCTGGGCCTCTGCAGCAAGGACTGAGCTTTTGTAGCTAACCAGCACCACATGCAGTTCTTTTAAAGACAGCCAAGTCCAGAACTCAGCTGCCAGGTTTTTGACTCAGACAAAGAAACACGATCACATCACACCTATTCTGGCTCATCTACACCGGCTACCGGTTGTGGAGTTGGATTTTAAGATCTGACTGATCTCTACTTTTAAAGCCCTGAGAGGATAAGTTGCACCGAGTTATTTAGTCAGACTTTTAGTACCTTTTATGTCCCCTCTTCAGACGCTTCATTCCTGAAGGTCCAAATATCTCCACAAAGGTGACAGAGCGTTTGCAGTCAGGGCTCCTAAACTGTGAAATGAATCAGGGCTGCAGACTCTGTGTCAACTTTTAAATGGCTTTTAAGTTTCAAGTCTATTATTATTATTGATCCACTTCGACTAGCTATGAGTGTTCAAATGATGCAGCACGGTACGCTGTAAAAGAGAGAGGTGACATCTAGTGAATAACGTTACCTACTGTTGATTTGGACTGTGAATGTTTTGCATGTATTCGCTACAGATCGAACAAGGGACGATGTTACTGCTGTTTACTGTCATCTGTAACTTCATTTCCCAATCCAGTTACAAAAGCTTCAGCATCATTTCCAAGCAACAATTCAGGTTGTGACAACTTCCATGCAACAGTCTGTTGAGCAATGCAGGATCGAAAGTGAAAGTTCTTTTCTGGTTTTGGTAATTTTCCAGGAAGCCGAGCCAAAGAATGTTACCAGAGAAAATTACAAGTGGGTGTACGACGGATTTGTGGTCTGGTTGTCTAACTCTGTTTCCTGTGTAAAGGTGTTCCCACATCTGCAGTCTAATGATAATGAAAGAACAACAAAGCCGACCGGACGTGTGGTGAGAATGTTTCACTAAATATTCTGCGTCCAGGACGGGTTGGGCTGCGATTAAGATTAGCTGTGTTGGATTTATGTAAGTGAGTAAACAATAAAATAATAAAAGTGTCAGTACACACCTGACTCCCATAACCGATTAGATAGAGCAAGTTCAAAGCACAAAGGAAGATTAAGGCTGGAGTGTAGTCTGGCCCTCGATAGGTGAACAACTGCATGAAACAAGTTGGATGGTATGGTGAAACAGACTGGACTGGATCTTAGCTGAAGAGGGAGGAACATGTTCGACAAACATTGTTGCACCTAATGGAATATTTTCGGTTGTAATGGAGAAAATTAGGAGCCTGAGGCAAGAGCTTCACGAGAATGCTGGTTAGGAGAATTGGTGATGGGACTGGCTGGATGAAATTCGGAGGACAGTGGGAGCAGTATTGGCAAACGCAGGAATTCTTGCACTTATAAATCTAATTGTAGTTTTTCTATTGGCACGTTGCATCATACCAATGCTGAGCAGGATCGTGGGCAAACAGATGAATGATGAACTTGATGGAGTGAGCAGAGCAGATACATGTTTCCTACTTCGTACTATTTGGAGGACTTGTTGAGTTTAAGTTGAACACACATATATATATTTATATATTTGCAGAGAGGGTGTTTGAGCATAAAGTCAGGAGCATGAACTCTGTGGAAAGTATATATGTCCTGATGATCCTGCCCTGTCACAATCTGAAGTGAAACTGTTACAAAAAGTTCAGCATCATTTCCCAGCAACAATTCAGGTCGTGATGTCTTCCATGGAATGCTCTGTTGAGCAATGAGTCTAAGAGGGCATTCCAGGACAAGCTCTGTCTTGGATTGCCCTCTTCCTCCTCCATAAGTAGGATGGAGGAGGATGTTAGCAGAGCTGACTTCCATCATAAACAACTCCTCCCTCCTGCTGCACTGACTGTGGAGGCCTTAAACAGCTCCTTCAACAACAGACTGCTACTCCCACCAATGTAAGAAGGAGATCTACCACAGCTCCTTCATTGCTACAGCTGTCAGACTCTTTAACACCAGCACCAGAGTATTCCTATGTATCCATCTTGTGTATATGAGCTGCTGTGACAAGTGAATTTCCGAGTTAGTGTTTCTATGGCTATTGAAATGTTCCTAACAGGCTACGACACATCAATGCGCATCCCTGTTATTAGTATTTCAGAAATATGAGCCAGGTAACGGTAATGTGTTGCAACATTTAGGTTTGATTGGTGGGAAAGAGTCGCTTCAGGCGAAGTTTTTTAATCAGGACGCATTCACCCACATCTGCATTTATAATGACAACAGATACAGGCGCAAGAGCAACAGGGGCATCTATCTTCCATCGTCTGCTGTCTATAGCATGGTGCTCACCTCCTTTGTTTAATTATCTTCTTCTTCAGAGGTGCAATAGAGTCTAGAGTTGTCCGTAATGAGCCTGTAATACTATCAACAAGATGGTCTATTTGTGGGTGGCTAAAGGAAGTAGACAAGTCCTCTGCTGCATTGAGACATGGCATTGAATTCAATGCTGAAGGAATCACTTCCTTAAATTTGGCTACAGCACTATCAGATAAACATCTGCTGTAGAAGCTTCTACACAAAGGCTTATAGTCCGGTAGTATGAACTCAAAGGTTATTAAAAAATGGTCAGACAGAAGAGGATTCTGTGGGAAGACTATTAGATTATCAATTTCAATGCCATATGAAAGAACAAGATCAAGAGTGTGGTTCAGACAATGAGTCGGTTTATTTACACTTTGACAAAAGCCAATTGAGTCTAATAGAGAGATAAACGCAGTACTAAGACTATCATTGTGGTTGTCCACATGAATGTTAAAATCACCTACAATAATTACTTTATCTGTTTTAAGGATCAAGCCTGATGCAAATTCTGCAAATTCAGATAAAAATTCAGAATAAGGACCTGGAGCTCGATATACTGTAACAAATAAAATTGGCTGCAAAGTTTTCCAGGTTGGGTGAGTGAGGCTAAGAACAAGACTTTCAAATGAATTATAATTTAGTTTAGGTTTAGGATTTATTAATAGACTTGAGTCAAATATGGCTCCAACTCCACCACCTCGACCAGTACTTCGAGGAACATGAGTATTATAATGACTCGGAGGAGTGGATTCATTTAAGCTAACATATTCATCCTCCTGCAGCCAGGTTTCAGTGAGGCAAAACAAATCAATATCATAGTCAGATATTAATTCATTGACTAAGACAGCTTTAGATGACAAAGACCTGATATTCAATAGTCCACATTTAATTCTCTTATTTTGGACTGTTGGAGATGTTGATTTAATTTGTATTAAGTTTTTATGATGAACTCCTCTTCTGTTTGTTTTATCTTTAAATAATGTAGGTGGACGGGGGACAGACACAGTCTCTATACTAAAGGACTGGGTGGGCAGCTGCTCTAATGGAGGCGCCGAGAAGCGAGTAAGACTGCAGCTCTGCTTCCTGGTCTCAACTCCGGGCTGTCATGCATTGCATTGTTGCATTGCTTTTGCTAGAGTAGTTTGTGTGACTAACAGAAACTGATAAAACTATCAGATTGTGGTCACTAAAGTTGAGAGACCTGTTTGTGCACAAACAGAACAAGTCTAAGGATAGTGTAGAGATATGTAGATAATAACACCAATAACCGGAAGTGAGGCCAGAAACTAGAGTCTGTTTTCGAATTGGTTTTATTTAGAATTTTCTTGGCTCTATCTGTCATAAAAATCAGGATTACACAGCTATTTAGATGTTGTAACTCATACAATGTTTGTTCCTATTTATTACATGTCTTGAGGGCACTTCCCTTTATTGATGTTTTCCTGAGACTGGCAGGGTAAGGTAACGTTCAGGTTAATGTGTAAATAGAGGAATTCCAGAACAGAATGAGTCAGGGACAGGTCAGAGAGGTGACATCTAGATTGGGGACATACTGGCTACTCATTAGGGGATATGTTGAAGAAAACTGTTTAGATGCTATATATCCACAGGGAGCCTTTTTCTCTGTAACCCCTTTAGTGTGTTGCACTGTGAAACGCTCCTCTTGTACAAGAACAATAAATTCAACTTAAACTTTGATGCTTTGAATCCGCTCCTCCTTATTTAAGGGTTTTTCTTTAAAATTCCCGTCACACTGTCTGTGTGTTTAGGTGTGGTTTCCCTTCCTCACTCTTTGGCTCTGCTCCCTCCAGCCGATAATCAGCAATCAGCACACATGTTTGCCAGCTCTGCACAAACTGCCAATCCTCTCTGGATCATAGTTGTACTTACAGTTAGTGTTATTTCAACTGTAAAGAAAGTGTTTAATGGGAAAGTGTTGCAGCCGAGTGAATCCACACTTGTTATACTGGTTATTATATAATTAGTATTTCTTTCTCTCTAACAGGCTCAGACACGACAAGTCACACCCACGTTTGATATATTTCAGAAATACGAGCCGGGCTAACAGTGTGTTGCAACACTTAGGTTTGATCCTGTGGTAAAAGGTCGGTTCATCAGGATGCAACTATCAACACCTGCAGTAATAAACCAAGCCAAAGCTAACCATGTCCAGACCTGACGGCTCCCTAAATTATGAAGAAAAGTATCAGAAGGATGCTGACATGAAATCACATCACCTGTGTCGTGAGGGCTGATGCGTTAAAGTTGATCTGTGCTGGTTACATAAGAGATGCTGTTAAAACAGTGGCTTGCAAAAGTATTGACCCTCTTTGGCATAATCTGGATTTAAAATTGATTTTCATTTGGATTTCATGTAACGGACAAACTGGAGCAACCAGGTGCATTCAGAAGCCTCATAAACAGTCAAATACAGTCCACTAAACGAGGAGCAACAACAAGTGGCGCCGTGAAGACCGAAGAGCTCTCCAAACAGGTCAGGGACCAAGTTTAGGAGAAGTACAGATTAGGAAAATATCCAAAGCTTTGCACATCCCACAGAGCACAAGTAAAGCCTTTCATGAGGGCCAGCCTTTCACAGAGCTGGACTTTGCAGAGTGGCCAGAAAAAAGGCACTGCTTAAAGAAGAAAAATAACAAGTCTGGTGTTTGCCAGAAGGAAGAAAGTACTCTGTTCAGATGAGACTCAAGTTGAGTTATTCAACCACCAAGGAAAAGCTGAACAGCTCATCACCCCGAGAACAGAGAACAGAGAACAGAGAACACATCCCCACAGTGAAGCATGGCGGCGTCACCTTCACCTTCATCTGCAGGATGATGGATGTCGCTCCGTACGGGGAAATTCTTGATCCAAGTCTGCCAGAGATTTAAGACTGGGACGGAGCTTCACCTTCCAGCAGGGCAGTGACACTAAGCTGAGTTCATGTTGTTGTTATTTAGCTTTAAGATAATAATTCAAATGTTTTATTAAATTGCTTTTTTAAGAGAGGTTAACATATAGATATATATATATATAATATATAATATATATATATATATATATATATCATATTAAAATGTATATAGACACACACACACACACACACACACACACAATAGATATATATATATATATATATAGATACTATATATATATATATATAGTATATATTGTACTAGTATATATATATCTATTTTATATATTGTGTGTGATGTTTTGTTATTATTCATGTCAATGTGAAGATGGTACGTGTGTTGTTTTTCTGCGGTTGCTGGTCACAGTTAGTGTGGCGGAGTGCCTTTCTTTGAGGCTCAGCACCGGAAGTGATGCTGTGCTTGCACCTTGTATAAATGTGTGAATGGAAACATGGTGTGACAGAGCGGTTGTGTGGTCGGGAGTGTGTCCGCTGTGTTCTCCTCCCTCTAAGAAGTGTGCTGATGGTTCATCCTCAGAGGACTTGTTCACACATGGAGCTTCTCCTCTCTGGTCTCTGTCTCCGGAGTGCTCTGGAACAACGTCCGCTGATCCAGCCGGCAGTAAACTCATCATCTCTCTGAACTCAACGTACTTTGATGATTTCAAATGTGTGCAGGGCTCTGGAAACAGGTTGGACAGGTAGATAACACCTGCAGCTGTCACATTAAGATCATCAGCACAGTGTGATGCACTAATAATTAGCAACATCATACTGATTCATCGATTACAGCATCCTTCTGATCGATTACAGCCCGATGATCGATTCAGTCAGGAGCTGCCACACCTCGAGCTGCTTTATATGCGACATGATGATGTGACGTCATCGCTGTGCAGATGTGTGCGTGCGCGTGCACGGTGTCCATCCTGCAGACGCTCCTCTGTTTCCGAGAAACTCTTGATGAGCGTGACCTCTGATGCTCTGATCAACAGATATAGTGGACTCAGATCAGATGAACTGTTTCTCTGATGTCTGACCCTGTGTGAGCTTTGCCTTCCTAAGAAGTCATCACCTGAGTTCATGTTTGTCAGGTGCTCATAAATGCTGATAACAGGTCATCAGAACGTGTTCTCATTAACAACTTAATGAGCTGATAACATGTCAGTGTTGAGAAAGACTCTGACTACAGAAACTATCAGGCAGCTTTAACAGCCACAGTTCTGCAGAAATGAAACCACAGGAAACGTCACAGCATCCGTTTGTATGTCAGCTCTTATCGTCCATCAGACCATGTGGCTCTGCTCTTCTCTGAGGTCAGAGAAACTTACATAAGTTTATATTTGAGAGATGTAAAAAAACTTCATCACTATCATAGAATCAGATTCAGTCATGACGTTTTGAATTAAGATGATTGTGTCAGGTATGAAACTTGGTTTACATGCTGCCTTTCTTCACCCAGTCGAGAGCTGCTTTTAGATTTGTGCAGCACTCTTCTTCCTCTTGCAGCTTTTTTTTAAGGCGGCATCTCTCCATTTTCTGCACACGGCTCAACACCCGCCCTTATTAAGCATGTAGGCGTCTGTAATGACAAATGTCGGATCGATGAGTGAGTCATCAGCACACCTTGGTAAGAACAGACCATGTTTAGAGAAGTGACTTAGAAAATATACTGAAGTGAAAAGTGCCCAGTGTAGCTCATACTTCAAGATGAGATGTGTGTGTGTGTGTGTGTGTGTGTTGTGTGGTGTGTGTGTGTGTGTTGTGGTGTGTCACCATCATTGCAGACGCTGTTTTAATGACACCTTACGTGATGCGTACACCAACTGTGCCTCATCACTGATAAACAGGATCCAGTCATCAAATGAAAGTAAAGTACTTTTCATGACGTGTAGCTCTGTCTTTGACTCTTTGCAGTTTGTAGTTTGTTCCTCATGAAATAAAGCCAAAACCTTAAGGAAACATCTTAGGGTCCTTGGTATGACAGTGCTAGATGAAGAGCAAAAGCGTTTTCCATAAATGAGGATAATAGAGTGTCAAACCAACAGATGTTCAGATGTTTTACAAAGTGCAGTACAGATGACTCCAGCAGGTGTCACAGAGCTCTCTAAAGCTTACCTACATGTATATCAATGGTACTGATTACTAACACCTCCTCACATGCCCTCCAACAAACACCAAAGTAGATGCATCATGTTCACACGTTATATCTGTGTTCCACAGAAAAGATGAAGAAGTGAAGTGAATTAAGATCACTGTTATTTCTGCATTTTCCTCGTCACTCTCTCGTTTCCTCTTCTTCTTCTTCGTGTGTGTGAGTGTGCAGACAGAGAGTCTGACGGACGACTGAGTCAGTGTTGAGTGTTCATCATCACTTGGAGAAAAAGACTTCAGTGTTATTAATTATTGCAAACATTCAATCTGTAGGACAGTTCAGAGGACAGTGTGCTAGACAAAGTCCAACAACAAGAAAAGTCAGCTGTTCTATCATAAGTTGACGTGTTCAAACAACAAACTTCCATGTGTCTGTCTGCACTGAATGACTCTGCATGTTCACATACTGATTAATACATGTTTTCATCTTTCAGGGACAGTGGTCGTGAAACAAGATGATGATGTGATTTTACCCTGTTCTATCGACGGTGTCAACATGGAGACTGTGCTGTTTGACTGGAAGAAGATGGTCAAAAAAGAAGGAGTTCTTCCTTTATAATAATGTGATGTAGAACTAACGCCCTGACGCTCAGATCCACAGTTCAGAGTCGCGTCTCACATTTTAAGAAAACTGAAACACGGCAAACGCCTCCATAAAGATCACAAAGCAAGGATGGATGACAGCGGAGACTACACCTGTGAATTTCCTGTGATCCTTCACGTAAAACTGTTCATGTTAAGCTTGTTGTGGGTGAGTGCTTTCATTAAACTCATTTACTGATGTGACTGCTTCAAGAGTCCCACATGGACTTTAGTCAGCGTCCTCATCTGGACTGATTCCCTCTGTATCAAACATGCCTGATATTAGTGACACATTGCCCATTATGTCACTCTGCTCGATGAAATGTCATCAGTCTGTAGGTCGATGAAATCTGAATGTGCACTCTCAGATTATTCTACAGTTTTACACGTCTGTCAAGCTGATATTGACAAGAACTCTGACATGTTTTTTTTTTCCTTTTAGATCGTGTCTAACCTCTTGTGGTTCATTTTGAAAGTGCATTTCAGCCCTTAATACTGTCAAACGTGTCTCAACTACAAAACTGTATAATAGCAGAAACATGAGGAGCTGACACATGTCCACTGCATCAGTGTGAAGCAAACACTCTGAGGTTTCATCAGGTGTGTTGATCTTAATTAAGGCTCTGAAAGAGTTCAATTGGTGAATGATTAAATACAAATAAATCCAAGTTTTCTACTTTTCTTTTCATTTCACGTCATGTTTCAAACTCAGTGAATCCGTCATAAAACAGGCGTCAGGCTGAAACTCTCAGGATCTCTCCCTCAGCTTGTCTAGAAAGTCTGGACCAAATTTGAGGTTGACAGACAGAAGTGCCTCTGAGATATTTTGAAAGTGCAGTACAGATTATCTCCAGCAGGTGTCCACAGAGCTCTGTAAAACTTCTCCAAAGTTACCAAATGATGATAATAAATCCCTTTATGATCCTGAAGAAATGTGCACAAGTGTCAGATCTGACTGAAACTGATGATTTTAATATTTAAATACAGATTTACAGATTTATTATCATTGAATCATGTCTCATAAACATAGAAAATAACTTTTTATTGTTGTGTGAGTGTCCCACTACACAAGGAAGTCAGATAAAGTTCACTTCCATATATGGTCAGACAGGTGATTTAATTGGCTCCAGACCGTGGGTTTTCACGGGGCTGACTTCTCATTGGATGAAAGCAGCTGTCAATCAAAGTCAAGCAGTTGCGTGCAGGGTGCTCCTCGATTGGCTGACGGAGTTAAAAGTCTGGTCGGTTCGTCCCTTTAGGTCGTAGAAAGATGCGGATTGGTTCGTTTGGTTCCTCGGAGTTTACCGATTTCACAGGTGCTGAACACGGTTGGTCAAATGTGACGTGAATATTTTCTAATTCATCTAAATGACGTTGTTTCGAAGTTTGAGAGCGGCGCGAAAAATGACCGAGAGACCACATCGACTTTTATTCCCGTTATTTGTGACTTCCGCTCGAATTTGTCCGAACTGGACTGACCCGGTGGACTTTAGTGTTTGAAACGAGCCCATGTTCGTGTAGAAAAGTCTGTTTCCCACCTAGAAATCCATTTGAAGTGCGCACACACAGGAGACACACGAAGATGCTCACCTGTTTACTGCCGCAAAGTAAGACGCTACAGGTGTAGTGTCGTAAATCCTTCATGTAGATTCTTGGTTCCGTTGAAAAAACGAACTTGTAAGCTTTCAAACGAGGTCCAACATGTGTGTGTGGACGTTTAGAGGCAACATGGAAACACGCTCTTTATGGATTTATCAATGTTTACATGGACATGTCGGGTCGCGTGCATCCTGCGCGCTTTAAAACATTAAAAGTGAACCAAAACGGCAATGGTGAGTCCTGATTGATGCGTCACCCTGCATTCACAGTGCAATTAAACGTCTGTAATTGGCTTGAAGGTGGAGATGTTTATACTCCAACATAAATGTTCCAACTATTAAGAAGTTTATGAATAAAAACCTCTGCGTTAAATGTTTAGTGTTACTAATATTCAGTCTACACTCACTGACATTAGACATTCTTGTGTTTTCAAAAATGTCAGAATGTGAGTCAGATTAGAAGAAGTGTAAAAGTTTTTGAAATACATGTCCGGTCAAACAGTGCTGGAATATGGAACTGAGGCGTTTTCTCTTCACACTGTAAACCAGATATACAAGCAGAGGAAACATCTCAATGTTACATTTGGAATGATGGAATTCTGCTTCATCATCTGTTGTTTATATTTGATTCAGGTGCAGCTCCACCATTGTCACATCAATTGATTTAACAAGAACCTCAGCCTGCTGCAGTGTGAAGCTCATGGTGTTCCAGACTTGAAGTCATTGGCAGGACAGTGATGGAAACAAACTTCTGCTGAGACCACAGTCACAGAAGAGGACGTCTTTCATACATTACTCTCAACACGACTGTGACCAAGACGACAACTTCTCCTGTGTAGCCACACAGAAGAACATCAGTCCATAGGATTTCTGCTGAGATCTTCGTGCCCTTGCCTGGTTGAGTGGTTATATTAACCTCATATATTTAATTTGTGTTTTTCTCAGTTCACAACATTTGAATGTGTTCATACCACTTAAGAGCGGTGGCAGATTGGAGAATAAGCCGGTCTCATGTACAGAGAAGAAGAAGGTGAGTGTGGATTCTGGATGGGATAACAACAAGGAAGTAGACTGATGATTAACACGCGACTATGAAAAAACCTGTTTTGAATCATCATCCATTTCATGAGTCGCTTCAGTGAAAATGGAAATCGTGACACTAAAATGACATCAGCAACAAATCATTATCATTAATCAAGTTTGTGGATACTTTCCAGCTGAGGGTCCAACATGAACAGACGAGCCTGTAGTGTAGCTCCACAGACTGTCTGTTCTGCTGTCCTGTTTGAATTCCCTGAACGACGTGAACATGAAAGTTCCTCACAGCATCACTAGAATGAGAAACTAACTTTAGACATTGTTTAAAACTGACCTTTCTACATCCGACTGTGTGCCACAAGAAAACAACACCCACCCTTTTCAAAAAACCGTCTAGAGGCAGAATCGCTGCCAGCATTAGTTCTTGTAAGAAGACGTACAAACGGCTCCCGAGTCCCAGTTCCCCTCAAAGCTAACGACATTAAACCCGGAGAGGAAGAAGTGGTTAGGATGCCACGCTCACAAAACGTCTCGAGTAGGTGTCAAACTCCCCCGCTCCAAAGTGCAATGTGAAGGTCACATCAGGAGCCGGCCAATTTCTTGCTTTTTTTTTCTCTGTTTTGAAAGGTTTTTTCTCTAGCCCTGACTGAGAGACCTCAGTGCAAACATCTACATGACATGTGTTTGTGTTAATGTTTCTTAACTAGCTGTCCCTAGATGGGTCAACACGTAAAAGCCAATCAACAAGTCCATACTTAACAAAAACCATTAGAAGGCCAGGCGGGCTAAAACATCTGAAGCAGAAGTTACTGGATGTGAGGGAACACCTTCCAGCAGCTATCACTTTTTCTGGACATGACTCAGGAGAACTTTAAAGCATGTGAACTCCAGCCAAAGCAACAGGAACCTGAAGATCAGTGGGTGAGTCCCTCAGACTTTGTGCTAAGTAGCACTGGTGGTCCAAGCCATCAATTTCGTGGTCCAAGGAAACAGCCTCCCAGCCACCCTGAATGAACTGGAAGTCCCCCAGTCACTCACATCTGTAGGTGATGAAGGGCTTCTCGAGCATCTGGTGAGGGATTAACTCTACAACACCCACCCCTGTAGCACCTGTAGCCACAAGAGAGAAAGAAAGGAGAGAAGAGGGGGAGCCTTGATTGTTGTCATTGACTACAGTCAGCATTTACACCAAAGTTCCCTCTCAGGCTCGTCCCCACAAAGCTCAAGGACCTGCGACTAATCACCTCACATGAGGATCCTTGACTTCCTACAGGCAGACCTAGTGGTGAAACTGGCAACACACCTCATCCGCCTTCAATCTTTAACATCAAATCACCGAGGGCTGGTCCTGCGCTGTCCTGCCATGTCACACATTAAACTGCGTAGCCACTTTTTGATGGCCAACACTATCGTCAAAGTTTGCTGAGGACACAGTGTGGAAGCCTGATCTCTGAAACAATCAAAAGACTCGTCTGAAGGAGAAGAGGACCTGACTGCTGGGATCAAACAACAACCTCCTCTGAATTTCTGTTATGTGGTTGTCTGACAACCAAAAGAAGTTGCACTCATGTAATTCGGAAGTTTGTAATCAGTTTGTACAGAACACTTTTTTGTATATATTGTAGACATTTGAACAACAAATTTCATGAGATGAAAAGACAGCCCAATTTTACAGTTTTGAAGCTGTAACGTGTCTTTATAGAATCCGGGTATTCTGTTTTGTTACAGGTGCAGCTTCAGAGCCAATTCCCACAACAATTAAACAGAGGAGGGGATGTTGTTGCGTGCGTTGTTCGAGGTGCTTCTCCAAAACCTAAATGAGTGAAGGACAGTTCTGGAAACATCCTTCCTGCTGAAGAACCACGGGTCACAGAAAGAGGAGGCAAGACTACGACATCAGCCTACAGCTCCTGTTAACCAGACTGACACTCCGCTGTGTCGTCACCCAAGGAGAAATGCCAACATCAGATTTATACTGAACGCTACGTTCAAAAATGTGAGATTTTCTTTCGCTTCATATTTTTATATTAAAAAGTATGTGAATTGTTTTGGATTAGTTGTTTATCTATTTCCGTTAGCAAGCTCAGGAATACAAGCATCATAAAATAAAGAGTGTGATGCACAGAATATGATCCAGATTCCGTCCACCCTGAACCTTTTATTTCTCCTTGTGATCAGCTCTGATGTTCAATCTGCTCTGTATGATCTGCACTTACATTCTGAGTGTCACATTCACTTTTCCTCTTCTGTTTCAGAGCCAGACTTCACTTGGTTGATTGTTGCTGTTGTTTTCATCATTCTTTTTATTATTGCTTTGCTTGGTCTCATTCTCCTGTGTAAACAGAGACGTAACAATGGTAAGTTTAAATCATGTCTTGTATGAACATATTGATGACGAGCAGACAACAAATAGTTTCCATGTTTCTCATGTTTGGAGTCTTGACAGTTGTTTTATCTTCTCATGAAGCTTCTGTTGGTATTAACACTCAGATCAGGATCAGCAAGTTTGGATTGTCCTGAATAAAACTTTGATTTGTTTCAGGTTCAGATAAACAACCAGAGAGAAAAATAAAAACATTAGCTGATAGAAATACAGATTACTTCACATTTATTTTCTTTTGCTGATTTCTTGTAAATTCTTGTAAAACTGAAATAGAAACGACTTACTTACAAGACTTTCACTTTGCCTGAGAGTCCGTCTGTTCTGAACACATCAGACGTGTTTGGACGTCATGTCATACTCACTAACTGTCCAGAGACAGGGATGAGACAATGTTCAGTTACACAGAGACAGATTGGAGTTAACAAGGTGACAACAGAAGAGAACAAGAGGTCTTTAATGCTGACAGAGCTTTCAAACCTTTCACTCATTTTAAATAACTGCTTATTGTTTTCAGGGTATGAGGGGCCTGGAACCGCTTGATGAGAGGTCACACCTGTGGACAATTCAGAGTCACCTGTAAACCTTTTAAATTTTTATGTTCTGATTATCTTATGCATCTCATTTTTACATAAACACACAAACTGCATGTGTGTCTTGTTGTGGACATTATTCTGCTGACAGATAAGATGGAGGTAACAAATGTTTCATTATTACTCAGTCAGACATAGAATGAAAACAAAATGCTAAAAGTCACAAAGAGAAGAATTCAAATGGACCAAGTTAAAATGGGACCTGATTAAACTGAAGTTGAGATTAAATTGACTTTTTAAAAAGTGTTTAACGCTGAGGAGCTCCGACCAAAACAGCCTGATCACACTGATCAAACACGACTTCAGTAACAGTAACACTGACAGACAGCTGGTGAAGAATCAGAGCTGCTGTTTGTGTCGTCTGTAATTAGTTAAAATCCGAGCTGTGGACAGACGAGTGACTTCAGCCTGATCAATGAGACTAAACGAGATCAGATCGTTTCACACTTACTGTAGCGTACCAGCAGATCATTAGTTAATCTCTGGGTCGGTGGTTCGATCCCCGACTCGTCCCGTCCACATGTTGAAGTGTCCTCGAGCCAGACACTGAATTATTCCTGATGGTTGCAGAGCTGAAGTATAAATACTGATACTGACATTTACCAAATATCATCATGCTGTTTGTAGCTACACATGAAACAAACTAAACTTCTGTTACACTGGAAATGTGAATATTGTGCAGCTGAAATGAAATGTCACGTGACTGTGGTGGAAAGTTTATTTCTAGAAGAATCTAATGAATTATTATTTTTGAATCATGTTGAGTGATATTATGAAATGTAACTGATCATGATGCCAGTGTGCTGGCACGATGTTCACCTGGTCTCAGTAATGAGAGTACAGGGATGTCCTTATTTGGTCAGTGACTGTTCATCTCAGGTGTCTGACAGCGAGTGTGACTCTTTTTTTGTTCTGACGACTTTGAGTCTTATGTTTTCTTTTGATATTTGTGTTTATTGTCGTTATTTGAGACAATCATGTATCATCTGTCAGGTACTGCTGCACTCTGAAACACACACTCAGTGTCCAGTTTATTCACAGTCTGATATGACTGTTCAGTTTGTGTGCTTAAGATCATTTTGGTGTCCGCTCCGTGTTTATCAATGAGGGCGAATAAGAGAATCATCTCTCTGAACACAAACTGAACATGAGGAGCTTCATGAAGGACTTACTGCACGGCTGATGTGTTGACTGCTTCAGTTTGAGCTATGTGTGCTTCATGAACTGGACACTGAGTGTTTACTGTGATATTTGAATTCACTCTCTGATGGCTCATGTTTGCTTTAGTTAACTGATGATGCACTTTCTATACAAAGCTTCTAAATAAATATTATAAATAATAAAACTGTTGTTGACGTTTCTGTGACAAAAGAAACTAAAGTGATTTGACTTTATTGGCCAGATTCTGGGATGATTTATATTTTTGCAGCAAACTTTGAGGATAAAAAATACTTTAACCAAAACAAGCAGCAGATAGAATATGATAGAGAGTTTACCACAGTAACAACAACAGAGATGATCTCATTCCTGACTCTATTTTCTGTCTTTATTAGACTGATGGAGAGACGAGACCCGCGGAGACATTTAGAGAAACACTTTGTACTTTTGTCATAATATAGGCGAGCATGCTTTTATTTTGAAGGACCTCCCCGGAAATGCCTCTGTAGAAATCGAAAGTGTTTGTGACGTTTTTGTTTTTTTTTAAAAGACCGTTAGTGACGTTTAACCTTCAGATGACGTCAACAGCCATGAAACTTCTACGTCTCGTGACTTGGTGTGAAATAACCGTCATTAAGTAAAATAATACAAATATATATTTTTTTTATATAAATACGAAATAGAGATTAAAAAGTATATCAAATTAAATCAGGCTGTAGAAAATGAATGAAAGTGGCAGAGGCAGTGCAGACTGAGTCACGTGACTTCTGCTCCAAACTGTCTGATCAGCACCGTGGACAGCGCCCTCCAGTGTGACGTCATGTGCACGCCACACCAGTGAACTGCTGAAATCACACTGAATCTGAATTCAAGTGAGATTTAACATTTAGATTTAGATTTAACATTTAGATTTAGATTTAACATTTAGATTTAACATTTAACATTTAGTTTTAACATTTAGATTTAGATTTAACATTCATTTAACATTTAACTTCCAGGCTCTCTGGAGCACCCTCCTTCACCCGTAGAGCCCCAAACTTTGTAAACAGGGGAGGGGAGCATCCAGCAACCTCGTTCCACTGGGGCTGTTGTCCTGACTCCACCCACTGCAGCACGGGGTCCAGATCAGCATCCTGCTCTTGCTGCGCTCTCCATTCAGGTGAGTCAACAACCTGCATCCCTCTGCAGACAGGCCTTTTTCCATCCTGCATGGAGCCTTGTTCCTCCCCACCTGCTGTGGGCTGCTGATCTGGGGCGGGGGGCTGTTCAACAACTGGTATACAGGATGTGGGGAACAGGGCGTAAGGGAAAAAGCTTGGGGCTGGGTGTCTGGGCCCCGACATTCCTGGGTGTGGCCTTGGGGCCTGGGTGGGGGGCACCATTCCAACTGTGGGCCCCCCTGGGAATGTCAGTGTGTTCTTCCCCAGGTCTGACAAACAGTGGGCGGCCTGCAGGAAGTCCAGTCCTAATATACAGGGGTCCTGGACCGCTGCAACCCACACTTTACAGTTCACTGAGAGCCCCCCCACTTGTATAGCCACCACCCTTCTTCCAAGCATAGGGGCTAGCTCACCAGTCACTGTCCGCAGCTTCACCACAGTAGGTTCCAGCTGTATCCCCGCTGGGACCTGGTCGGGTCTCATCAGTGTTGCCGTGGAGCCGGTGTCGATGAGGGCCACACATGTGGCCCCTGCCAGGGTGATGGGGACATGGCAGAAATCCCCCATGTGTGTCCAGCTCACCACTGGTGATGTCATCTGCTTCTGGGGGGAGTGGAGCCCCGCTCCCCAGTCTGTACCGCTGGGCTCCGTCCCGGGGCGACAGAGACTGGTGGGACATGGGGGCGTTTCCCTGGACACCAGCCCGCTTGGGGCCCCTCACACTGATGTGGCCGGACTGACCACACACCCAACACACAGGAGGACCCTGCTGCTGACTAATTCCGTCAGCTCATCTGCCCATGCTGGCTTTGCTTGGTCTGGGCCCTCCTGCACCACAGTCCTCACCACAGGGATGCCACTGCTGTCGTCACTTGTGGTCTCTCCGATGATCTCTCTCTCCAAGGCCAGCTCCAGCGCCTCCTGCAGACTATGAGGGTGCGCTAGTTGGGTCTGTATGCGCAGCTCTCTAGGAGTCATGGCCCGGATGAACTGGTCTCTGGCTAAGGGTTTCAATGTCATTAGCCAACACACGAAGCGGCTCCCCAGCCCGCCTCTTCCTGCTTGACAGTTCTGAACACCAGGCTGGTTGCATTGTCCAAACCGGCGCTGCAGAGCACCCACTAAAGCTCCATAGTTCTCTCTTTTGGCCGGGCAAAGCAGCAGCAAGCATGTCGAAGCCTCATCTGTACAGGGCCAGCTGGAGGCTTTAATGTCCTCTGACCAGCCTGCAGCCCGCGCTAAGAGTTCAGATTGGGCGTGGAAGGCCTCCCAGTCCGTCTTCCCGGAGTATTTCGGCGCCTTCATTTGAACTTGGTTACAGTTGGCTCCACCATCCAGCCCCGCGGCGCTAACCGTGGGCGTCCTCTCGCCGGTTTTACTTCTGACACCGATGCAACGTCCAGCCGGACGCGTGAGGAATAATGAGGCGTTATTCAGCAGACTGGCTTTTATTGCCAAACATTTGTGTTACAGAATCGTTACTGTTGCCCATAACAGGTCCCACTCTGCAGCCTCACTCGCTCAACATGCCGCTCATGGGAAACCACAGAACTCCACATTATAACACTGTAACACTAAAACATTACTGCAGGGTCGCTACAGTATTGTTCAGGTACATTCATGCCTTTAATTTTGTTGTATTTTTTCTTCTCTGACAATAGATGAATAATAATAATAATAGGTTAACAATAACAAATGCTTTTATTTTGAAATAGAAACGTGTAACGTTGCTAAGAGAGGAATCTGTTGGTTGCTAGGTAACGGATCTGTCTTCTCCCTCCTCGTTTCTTTCATGTCTTCTTTGTAACAGTGTTTGACGTGTTTGAATTAGGAAGTTTTTTTATTTTTAAATTTATTTTAAGAAGCTCCAACAATTTAAACAACGACACCGGAAGTGATGCTGTGGCTCAACTTTGCGTAAACTGTGTAAAACCGAAACCGAAAGTGTGTGTGACAGAGCGGTGTGTGTGTCGGGAGTGTGTCCGCTGTGTTCTCCTCCCTCTAAGAAGTGTGCTGATGGTTCATCCTCAGAGGACTTGTTCACACATGGAGCTTCTTCCTCTCGTGTGTCTCTGTCTCCTGAGCTGCTCTGGAACAACGTCCGCTGATCCAGCCGGTCAGTAAACTCATCATCTCTCTGAACTCTTGGAGCTCTCGGTTCGGTCCAACTGTCTCTGTTTGAAGTGACGCAGTATGAACATGTCCGCCATGAGAACTGTTTGGACCGGTCCTTATGTCCTCTCCTTCACATCTGTCCTTATGAAGGACAGCACGTAGATGCATCATGTTCACACGTTATATTCTGTGTTCCACAGAAAAGATGAAGAAGTGAAGTGAATTAAGATCACTGTTAGTTCTGCATTTTCCTCGTCACTCTCTCGTCCTCTTTCTTTCTTTCTTCTTCGTGTGGTTGAGTGTGCAGACAGAGAGTCTGACGGACGACTGAGTCAGTGTGGATGTTCATCATCACTTGGAGAAAAAGACTCAGTGTTATTAATTATGCAAACTCAATTGTAGGACATTTCAGAGGACAGTGTGCTAGACAAAGTCCAACAACAAGAAAAGTCAGCTTTATCAAGTTACGTGTTCAAACAACAAACTTCCATGGGTCGTCTGCACTGAATGACTCTGCATGTTCACATACTGATAATACATGTTTTTATCTTTCAGGGTCAGTGGTCGTGAAACAAGATGATGATGTGATTTTACCCTGTTCTTACGACGGTGTCCATTGAGTTTGAAGTGTTTGTGCTGGACAAAAGGACAATGGAGGTGTTCTCATTTGCTGTAGGCCAGCATTCCAATAACGGCAAGCCAGGTCAAGATCCCAGTTCAGAGGTCGGTCTCACATTTTAAGAAGAACTGAACACGGCAAACGCCTCCATAAAGATCACAAACGCAACGATGGCTGAAGCGGAGACACACCTGTGATTCCAGTGTTGTACCCAGCTCGAAAGTCCCACGTTAAGCTTGTTGTGGGTGAGTGCTTTCATTAAACTCATTTACTGATGTGACTGCTTCAAGAGTCCCACATGGACTTTAGTCAGCGTCCTCATCTGGACTGATTCCCTCTGTATCAAACATGCCTGATATTAGTGACACATTGCCCATTATGTCACTCTGCTCGATGAAATGTCATCAGTCTGTAGTCGATGAAATCTGAATGTGCACTCTCAGATTTATTCTACAGTTTTACACGTCTGTCAAGCTGATATTTGACAAGAACTCTGACATGTTTTCTTTTTCCTTTTTTCAGAGTCGGTCTTAAAAGACAGAACAGGTGAAAACATCCCAGGTGAGTCCAGATGTGATGACGTCACTCTCTGCATGTCACATGTGCAAATTAAACGTCTGTAATTCGCGACTCATCAGATGTTTCTAGTCCAACATAAATGTTCAGCCATCAGAAGGTTTATGAAAAATAAAATGTTAATGTTTTTAGTCTACACTCATCGACATGAGACATTCTTGTGTTATCAAAAATAAACAGCCAGTGAAATAATAACCTGTTTGGTACAAAGACAGAATCCAACAATGTTTCACTTGAGCAGCATAATTAATATATCTCGCATGAATAGAACTAAGACTCAATGACACATTTTATATTAGATCATAAAGTGACTGTGTGTGTGTGTCTGCCATGATATGAGTCAGAATGTGAGTCAGATTAGAAGAAGTTAAAATGTTTGAAATATCATGTCCTGTCAAACAGTGCTGGAATATGGAACTGAGGCGTTTTCTCTTCACACTGTAAACCAGATATACAAGCAGAGGAAACATCTCAATGTTACATTTGGAATGATGGAATTCTGCTTCATCATCTGTTGTTTATATTTGATTCAGGTGCAGCTCCAAAGCCGTCTGTCACATCACTTGATGTAACAGAGAACTCAGCTCTGCTGCAGTGTGAAGCTCATGGTGTTCCAGATCTTGAAGTTCATTGGCAGGACAGTGATGGAAACAAACTTCCTGCTGAGGAGCCACAGGTCACAGAGAGAGGAGGTCTTTCATACATTACTCTCAAGACGACTGTGACCAAGACCGACAACTTCTCCTGTGTAGCCACACAGAAGAACATCAGTCATAGGATTTCTGCTGAGATCTTCGTGCGCTTGCCTGGTGAGTGGTATATTAACCTTCATATAATTTTAATTATTGTTTTCTCAGTCTTCAAACATTTGAATGTGTTCATACCAACTTAAGAGCGGTGCAGATTGGAATAAAGCCTGTGCTCATGTACAGAGAGAAGAAGGTGAGTGTGGTCTGGATGTGAATAACAACAAGGAGTATAACTATGATTAGACACGACTATGAAAACCTGTTTGAATCATCATCATTTCATGAGTCTTTCAGTGAAATGGAAATCGTGACACTAAAATGATCATCAGCACAAATCATGAATCATTAATCATAGTTTGTGGATACTTTCCAGTTGAGGTGCCAACATGAACAGACGAGGCCTGTAGTGTAGCTCCACAGACTGTCTGTTCTGCTGTCTGTTTGAATTCCCTGAACTGACTGACTGAAGTCTCCAGCATCACTAGATGATAAACTTTAGAATGTTATACCTGACTTCTACATCGACTGTGCCACAAGAAGAATAAACACGCCATTTAAAACCGTCTACAGAGCAGAATCTCTGCCAGCATTAGTTCTTGTAAGAAGAGTACAAGGCTCACAGAGTCCTCAGTCCTCAAAGCTAAGACATTAAAACAGGAAGAGGAAGAAGTGGTTAGAGCACGCTCACAAACGTCTCGGGTAGGTGTCAAACTCCCGCTCCAAAGTGCAATGTGAGGTCACATCAGGCCAATTTCTTTCTTTTATTTCTGCTGTTTGAAAGTTTTTCTCTACCCTGACGAGAAGACACATCTGCAAACATCTACAGGACATGTGGTTGTGTTAATGTTTCTTACTGCTGTCTAGATGGTCAACACGTCAAAGCATCAAAAAGTCATACGTTAAAAAATACCATTAGAAGGCCAACGTGCTAAAACATCTGAAGCAGAAGTTACTGGATGTGAGGGAACACCTTCAGCATCTATCACTGTTTCTGAACATGACGTCAGGAGAACTTTAAACTATGTGAACTCCAGTAAGGCAGCAGGACTGAAGGATCAGTGGGCAAGTCCTCAGACTTTGTGCTAAGTAGCACTGGTGGTCCAGCATCATTTCTGTGTCCAAGGAAACAAGACCTGCCACCCTGAATGACTGAATTCCCACAGTCACTCACCTCTGTAGTGATGAAGGGCTTCGAGCAGCTGGTGAGGGATTACATCTACACCACCCTGTAGCACCTGTAGCCACAAAGAGGCCTTTGATTGTTGTTCATTGACTACAGTTCAGCATTTAACACCGTAGTCCTCTCCAGGCTCGTCACAAAGCTCAAGGACCTGCGACTAAACACCTCACCATGAGGATCCTTGACTTCCTGACAGGCAGACCTCAGGTGGTGAAGCTGGGCAGACACACCTCATCCTCCTTCATCTTTAACATCAAATCACCCCAGGGCTGGTCCTGCGCTGTCCTCCATGTACACACATGACTGCGTAGCCACTTTTGATGCCAACACTATCGTCAAGTTTGCTGAGGACACAGCTGTGGAAGGCCTGATCTCTGAAAACAATCAAAAGACTCGTCTGAAGGAAGAAGAGGACCTGACCTGCTGGTATCAAGACAACAACCTCCTCCTGAGTTTCTGTTATGTGGTTGTCTGACAACCAAAAGAAGTTTGCACTCATTGTATTCGGAAGTTTGTATCAGTTTGTACCATAACACATTTTTTATATATTGTCGACATTGAACAACAAATTTCATGAGATGAAAAGACAGCCCAATATTACAGTTTTGAAGCTGTACTTGTCTTTATATAATCGGGTTTCTGTTTTGTTAACAGGTGCAGCTTCAGAGCCACTTCTCACAACACTTAAAACAGAGGATGGGATGTTGTTGCAGTGCGTTGTTCGAGGTGCTTCTCCAAAACCTAAAGTGGAGTTGAAGGACAGTTCTGGAAACATCCTTCCTGCTGAAGAACCACGGGTCACAGAAAGAGGAGGCAGCTACGACATCATCCTACGAGCTCCTGTGACCAAGACTGACCACTACCGCTGTGTCGTCACCCAGGAAGAAATCCAACATCAGATTTATACTGAGACCTACGTTCATAAAAATGGTGAGATTCTTTCGCTTCATATTTTTATATTAAAAGTATTTGAATTGTTTGGATTATTTGTTTATATTTTCCTTTAGCAAAGCTCAGGAATACAAGCATCATAAAATAAAGATGTGATGACAGAATATGATCCAGAGTCCGTCACAACCTGAACCTTTTAGTTCTTCTTTGTGTCAGCTCTGATGTTCAATCTGCTCTGCATGATCTGCACTTACATTCTGAGTGTCACATTCACTTTCTCTCTTCTGTCTGTCTTCAGGCTCAGAGTCGGTCAGTCCACTGGATGGATTGTTGCTGTTGCAGTTCTTGTTGCTGTTCTTGTTGTTCTAGTTGTTCTGGGGTGGAAACTGAATAATGAGAGGTGAGTTTATGTTTCATGTCTTGTATGAACATATTCATGATGAGCAGACAACAAATTGTTTCCATGTTTCTCATGTTTGGAGTCTTGACAGTTGTTTTATCTTCTCATGTATGGATATAGATAACATAGATTTAGAAAGTAAAACGCACATTTCTTGCTATAAATGTCCTCAAACAATGCCAGATATATCTTGAAATGTTGTTTTTACGGCCAGAAAGCTGAATAAATATAACATTCAATGTACACATAGAACAACACTGCCACCTAGTGGTGAGGACGGCAGGCCATTTGTGGATCACAAATATTTGTTTGTGGATCTCAACAAGAATGTCTCAGAATCCGTCACTGAGGAAAGAGATGCGTGTGTGTGAATGGCGATCCACAAATGCTGAATCACCCTTCACAAACAGAATTTTCAGTTTTACAAATGGCTTTTTTTGTTTTTACAAATGGGGAAAAAAATATATTTACAAATACACGTATATTTGTGAAAAACAAAATACAAGTTAGAAATTTGTATTTGTGGATAGCAAAACACGTGTGCAAATCAAGGAACATTTGTAGATCACTCTGTGCGTTTACAGATATATTTGAGACAAAAATAACTCCATACTCATGAAGCGTTCTGTTGGTATTAACACAGTTAGATTAGGATCAACAAGTTTTGATTGTCTTTAATAAAACTTTGTTTTGCTTTTTCTGCAGGCAAGAACACCCAATGAAACCCAATGAATCAACATAACTCAGAGCAAATTTTAATAGTTTGTGTTGAAATCTGTTGAGCAGCTTTAAGAGAAAAAACAATCGACTTAATTCATGTTGTTGAGGACGACGACGACTTCTTGAACTCTGTTCTGTGTTTTTAATTTCTGACTGTCTGTATATTCTGATTGTTTTATTGTTATTGTTAGTCTGTCAGCATAGCTTCATTTAATTTCAGAGAGCATAAAGTCAAGTTATAATTAAACCACTGGACTCTTGTTGAGGACGTTATGCTGCTGATGAATAAGACTGAAGTACATAGAAACTAATGTGATTAATAATGAGTCAGAAACAGGATAAACATCATTCAAATAAAATGAGAGTGCTGCATATATACTTACCAAATATGATCCTGCTGCTTGTAGCTTGACATGGGCATTGAAGAAACATAAACTGCTCTCGTGCTGTAAATGAATGTGAATATTTTCTGTGACTTCATGTTTTTCATTTTTTATCAGGTGTTAAACCAGAGTGTGTCAGCTGGAGTTCTACACTGAGCTGTGTACTGTTGTTGACTCTGAAATATGAAAGTACATTAATGTTGTATACTGATGATGCAATCATCTTTTCTATCCAAAGCTTTGAATAAAAGTTGAAAAATGTCAAACTGGACTGATTTTGATGCTGAAACAAACGACATGCAAACACACTTCTGATAATACGACATGTTTCATGTGACGCTTTGATGGATCTTCCACATCGATTGATTTTAAAGTTGTTTCATAACTGATGAAGCCTCACATACGTGTGATTACTGAACAAAGATTTCTGCAGCTAATTATCATTTTCCTGTGATTAGGTCTCATCAGTAGTAAAGTCTTTATATCATTGGTTCCCAAACGGTGTGCAGTGGGATTTTGTGACACCAGACATTATTATTGTGATATACAACTACATAAAAATAACTTTTTTAATTTATTATATCAGTACTTTGTATGCACTCATTTCCTAATACAGAGGCAAACTCTATACCAAAAACAATTCTTTAAAAGAGACTTAACTAATGCCAACATGGTTCCAAGCTGAAGAGGCACGTGGAAACCAAACATCCCTTCATGTTGAGAGAAAGAGCGCGGGATCTGAACCAGAGGCAGCAAGATCGTTTGTTGGATCCTGTATATGCCGAACACCTTCAGACCTTGAAAGAGAACTTTGAGCGGCATTTTCCACGTGTGTCTGACCTCGAGGACTGTGACTGGATCCGAGACCCATTCAACCAGGAATCCTCAACAGAAAAGCTCACCATGAAAGAGAGAGAGGAGTGCGTGGAGCTCCGTGTGGACCGCACGCTGGAACTCAGACTTAGTGAGCTCCCACTGGATCAGCTTTGGTTGGCCTCAGCATCGGAGTGCCCAAGCAACTCCCACCACGCGATTAGGCAACTTCTTCTTTTCCCCTCTACCTACCTGTGTGAGTTGGCGTTCTCTACTCTGAGGAGGTCACGGCTCTCTGTTGAACAGGACTTGTGAGTGTCCCTCTCCTCAGTGCCACCAAGGATAAAAAAAAATTGCACATGTTTCAAGGCTGATTGAAAATGTTACATTAATAGTTTGTAGGTCAGGCCCATGGACAGTGCAGCTTCCTTTGCCTCATTTTTAATTTTGTGACCTGTCTGGTTTAAATGGTGCATTGCTGCTTTGATGAAGCCTAATTTGATAGTCTCAAATTAATTAATTAATTTCACTAATAAATATTTCATGAGTAATATAGTTGTCTTTGTCACATTTTATTTGGCATTAGTAAATAATTATACACATTTACAGATATTTTACATGATCTGAGCGATAACACGTGTTATAAAGGCTGTTATAATACTTCCTGGTAATAATTTGACAACATGAATGGTTGTTATTTTTTTTTGCCAAACACTTATTTTGTTTAATCAATGGCAACATTAAAAGTTTCTGAATATTAAAGCAGCATTGTGTAACTTTTCTACCATTAAAAAACAAGTTTTCATTCATTTTGATGGTACACTGACATGTGATCAGGTGGATGTTGTCTCTGTGCACGATGTAACTTTATGTTCAGGGTACGATCAGCCACGAGAAGTACGTAACGCTTTACGGCACCAAGTCA
>NC_040016.1:24515712-24531747 GCF_000972845.2 Larimichthys crocea | reverse complement strand
CGTGGACTGCAGGAGGACAGGATAGTCGCTATAATACCTGTGTTTGTTTGGGACTGTTCCAATCCATAATCCACATCGAACCAGTCCAAGTGTTCTTGTTCTACCTGTTCCATTGGGGATACGCTGGGGACTTATTTATGTGAACTGGAGATAACCCAGAATGCATTTACTTCCAAGCAGTGACTAAGGCTGCAGTGTAATCCTGAAGAGCAAAGCTGCTGCTGTGACGACCACAAAGAAACTTGATTAGTCACTAATGGTGCTTTGAGAATTGTTCTTCACTCGGTTCAGGCAAAACTAAATAACGTGCAAAGGTTTCTTCTGTTCCGGGTGAGGTTCCCATTTATTGCAAACATAAAGAAATGACAAAACAAAACATTACCATGTAGTTACTCGTGCATGGTGTGGAGACACGCTGTTACAAAGAAATGTCCATACAGGTTTTCCTCGTTTGGGTGATGTTCCCATTCAATGATCCAAAAAAGTTACAAAGTAAACATGATTATCTTGATGCAAAAATAATAATAATGTGACAAAACAAAGGAAACCAGGTGAGTGAGCCAGCGAGCGAGCGGTAAAACCTGCATGACCTTCCACCCCATGAACCCTGGATTACCTGCACCGACCTGACATAACCCATAAAAGACAGACAAATAAACAGATGTGGCTCCTACAGGTATGAATGCAGTGATTGTCAGCATGCTGAGTCCTGCTAGAATGGCTGTAGACTCTCACAGGAAGTAGTTGCTGCCAAAGTTTTCAATTTGCTGGCAAACTGGACGACTTCATGACGGTTTCAAGTTCTGTCACTTACTGTGGCAGCTCGCAGTGCAAACCTGTCAGCCAGAGGAAACACACAGAAGCTCCTAATTTAGCCTCATCATTCATGATTTCACCATTTCACCGTGCCCACCTGTTTAGCTGTGAGGATTAAAGTAATCTGGGCCAGCCTCCCAGACCGGGACATCCTTCATCTCCTTTGTCAATATCAAATCTATGATTGATGATTGATATGTTTAAAACGTGTTCAAACAACAAACTTCCATGTGTCTGTCTGCACTGAATGACTCTGCATGTTCACATACTGATTAATACATGTTTTTATCTTTCAGGGTCTCGTGAAAGAAGGAGTGATGTGATTTTACCTGTTTTTTCCACGGTGTCGCAATTGAACAAGAGGTGGTTGAGTGGAGAAAAACGGCCAGACGTGTTAAGTATGATCAGGTTTTGATCGAGCAACCGACACTCTGACGATCGTTTCTCACATTTCAAGAGAACTGAAACGGCAACGCCTCCATAAGATCAAAACAGGGTGGATGACAGCGGAAACTACACCTGTGATTCCCTGTTGATCTTAAAAACTGTTCACGTTAAGCTTGTTGTGGGTGAGTGCTTTCATTAAACTCATTTACTGATGTGACTGCTTCAAGAGTCCCACTGGCTTTAGTCAGCGTCCTCATCTGGACTGATTCCCTCTGTATCAAACATGCCTGATATTAGTGACACATTGCCCATTATGTCACTCTGCTCGATGAAATGTCATCAGTCTGTAGTCGATGAAATCTGAATGTGCACTCTCAGATTTATTCTACAGTTTTACACGTCTGTCAAGCTGATATTTGACAAGAACTCTGACATGTTTTCTTTTTCCTTTTCAGGTGGTGAGTTAACCTCTTGTGGTTCATTTTGATTACGTGCATTTCAGCCTCTTAATACTGTCAAACTGTTCTAAAACTATTCTAAAACTGTATAATAGCAGAAACATGAGGAGCTGACACATGTCCACTGCATCAGTGTGAAGCAAACACTCTGAGGTTTCATCAGGTGTGTTGATCTTAATTAAGGCTCTGAAAGAGTTCAACTGGTGAATGATTAAATACAAATAAATCCAAGTTTTCTACTTTTCTTTTCATTTCACGTCATGTTTCAAACTCAGTGAATCCGTCATAAAACAGGCTGTCAGGCTGAAACTCTCAGGATCTCTCCCTCAGCTTGTCTAGAAAGTCTGGACCAAATTTGAGGTTGACAGACAGAAGTGGCTCTGAGATATTTTAGAAAGTGCAGTACAGATTATCTCCAGCAGGTGTCCACAGAGCTCTGTAAAACTTCTCCAAAGTTACCAAATGATGATAATAAATCCCTTTATGATCCTGAAGAAATGTGCACAAGTGTCAGATCTGACTGAAACTGATGATTTTAATATTTAAATACAGATTTACAGATTTATTATCATTGAATCATGTCTCTATAAACATAGAAATAAACTTTTTATTGTTGTGTGAGTGTCCCACTACCACAGGAAGTCAGATAAAGTTCACTTCCATATATGGTCAGACAGGTGATTTAATTGGCTCCAGACTCGGAGTGTTTTCACGGTGCTGACTTCTCATTGGATGAAAGCAGCTGTCAATCAAAGTCAAGCGGAGTTGGCGTGCAGGTGCTCTCCTCTGATTGGCTGACGGAGTTAAAAGTCTGGTCGGTTCGTCCCTTTAGGTCGTAGAAAGATGCGGATTGGTTCGTTTGGTTCCTCGGAGTTTACCGATTTCACAGGTGCTGAACACGGTTGGTCAAATGTGACGTGAATATTTTCTAATTCATCTAAATGACGTTGTTTCGGAAGTTTGACGAGCGGCGCGAAAAATGACCGAGAGACACAATCGACTTTTATTCCCGTTATTTGGACTTCCGCTCGAATTTGTCCGAACTGGACTGACCCGGTGGACTTTAGTGTTTGAAACGAGCCCATGTTCGTGTAGAAAAGTCTGTTTCCCACCTAGAAATCCATTTGAAGTGCGCACACACAGGAGACACACGAAGATGCTCACCTGTTTACTGCCGCACTGCCGCAAAGTAAGACGCTACAGGTTGAGTGTCGTAAATCCTTCATGTAGATTCTTGGTTCCGTTGAAAAAACGAACTTGTAAGCTTTCAAACGAGGTCCAACATGTGTGTGTGGACGTTTAGAGGCAACATGGAAACACGCTCTTTATGGATTTATCAATGTTTACATGGACATGTCGGGTCGCGTGCATCCTGCGCGCTTTAAAACATTAAAAGACAGAACAGGTGAAAACATCCCAGGTGAGTCCTGACTGTGATGACGTCACACCTGTCATTAAAATGTCTGTGATTGGCTCCTCGTCAGTTGAAGGTGGAGGCGTTTATACTCCAACATAAATACTTTACATAAATGTTAATGTTTGGTGTTACTCATATTTAGTCTACACTCATTGGAAATAAAATATCATAAATAAAACAGCCAATGAAATCTTTCATAAACTTTTCTTTGGTACAAATGTAGAAATATAAACAATTTTTCTGATATTTAACATTTAAGCAGAATCATTAAAATATTTGTGATGACACATCAAACAGAATTTTTACATTTAATCTCAACAATTAGATCATAAAGTGACTGTGTGTGTGTGTCTGCCATGATATGAGTCAGAATGTGAGTCAGATTAGAAGAAGTTAAAATGTTTGAAATATCATGTCCTGTCAAACAGTGCTGGAATATGGAACTGAGGCGTTTTCTCTTCACACTGTAAACCAGATATACAAGCAGAGGAAACATCTCAATGTTACATTTGGAATGATGGAATTCTGCTTCATCATCTGTTGTTTATATTTGATTCAGGTGCAGCTCCAGAGCCGTCTGTCACCATACTTGATGAAACAAATGACTGGGCACGGCTACAGTGTAAAGCTCATGGTGTTCCACATCTTGAAGTAAAGTGGCAGGACAGTGATGGAAAGACCCTTGCTGAGGAGCAACAGGTCTCGGGAAGTGATCGTAAATACATTACTCTCCTCACGACTGTGACCAAGACTGGCAACTTCTCCTGTGTGGCAACGCAGAAGGACATCAGCCATAGGATTTCTTCTCAGATCTACGTGCACGTTCATGGTGAGTGGTATTTTAATCCTCAATCATTTAAATCATTCATGTGTTACTGGAACAAAGACTCCCATACTCCACTTCAGTTCCATCACATTAAACAAAGAGTCAAAAACACCTGCTGAACATTTCCAAAGTGTCAGCAGCTTAATTTAATATTTCACTCAGCACCTTCAAACTTAGTTATTGGAAGCTGTAACCAGTGAACACGTCACCGGGCTCTAAGATGAAATGATGAAACCCAGTTCAGTTCATCTCTACTCTGATTCAGTAACTATGACAACCTGATCCCGAGGATCGTCATAGCAACGCCACACACACACAGCCACTTGAAATCCATCTGTTGGTAGTTGTAATGACTGTCCAAACTTTCAGTCACTTCGTCTGTGATTTGGTGTTAATTAAATCACCTGATGCCCACCTATAATGAGCAAACACAGAGATAGCTCACTCCCCCTTGTGGTTAAATCAAAAAGTGGCTCCTACATGGAATTTAAGGAACTAAAGTATTTATTTTATTTTATACATGGATCATATGTTTTGTACGTAAAATAAATATATACAGTAACTAGTATATGCTAAATGTTTTGGAGTCTAAAGTACAATATTTCCCCAGAGCAGAGAACCTGGGCTGTACACAGATTGTCACACACATTTGCAGATCTCAGGCACAGCAGGAGTTTAGCACAAGTCACATGTAAAGAGCCTGAAGTGGAGGTGGAGGACGGGGATTCAAACCTTCTTCCTGCTGATGAGCAGCACGTCTCAGAAACAGGACGATGCTACAACATCACCCTCCTCACTACTGCGACCAAAAGCACAAGCAAAGCTCTCAGCTGTGCAGCCGAGCAGGAGGAAAGTGTCTGTAAGATCAGAGCTAACATCACTGTTCCTGCTGAGATTCATCCCAGTGGTGTTTTTATCTGCTAACAAGTTCAGATTTCAGGAGCAGGAACACCTTTAGTTCTTCTTTGTGTCAGCTCTGATGTTCAATCTGCTCTGTATGATCTGCACTTACATTCTGAGTGTCACATTCACTTTTCCTCTTCTGTTTCAGAGGCAGAACCACAGCCAGACAACACTTGGTTGATTGTTGCTGTTGTTTTCATCATTCTTTTTGTTGCTTATGGAGCTGTTGTTGGAGTTGTGCTTTACAAGCGCATACAGAAATATAAGAGAGGTAAGTTTAAATCATGTCTTGTATGAACATATTGATGACGAGCAGACAACAAATAGTTTCCATGTTTCTCATGTTTGGAGTCTTGACAGTTGTTTTATCTTCTCATGAAGCTTCTGTTGGTATTAACACTCAGATCAGGATCAACAAGTTTGGATTGTCCTGAATAAAACTTTGATTTGTTTCAGGTTCAGATAAACAACCAGAGAGAAAAATAAAAACATTAGTGGGTAGAAATACAGATTACTTCACATTTATTTTCTTTTGCTGATTTCTTGTAAATTCTTGTAAAACTGAAATAGAAACGACTTACTTACAAGACTTTCACTTTGCCTGAGAGTCCGTCTGTTCTGAACACATCAGACGTGTTTGGACGTCATGTCATACTCACTAACTGTCCAGAGACAGGGATGAGACAATGTTCAGTTACACAGAGACAGATTGGAGTTAACAAGGTGACAACAGAAGAGAACAAGAGGTCTTTAATGCTGACAGAGCTTTCAAACCTTTCACTCATTTTCAATAACTGCTTTTTGTTTTCAGGGTATGAGGGGCCTCACTTTTTCTCTTCTGTTTCAGTCTTCCCTTGGTGGATTCGTGCTGTTGTTGTTGTTCTCGGCATTCTTTTGTTTCCTCTTGGAGCTGTTGTTCTTGTTGTGCTTTACATGTGCAAACAGAAACATAAGAGAGGTGAGTTTATGTTTCATGTCTTGTATGAACATATTGATGACGAGCCGACAACAAATAGTTTCCATGTTTCTCATGTTTGGAGTCTTGACAGTTGTTTTATCTTCTCATGAAGCTTCTGTTGGTATTAACACTCAGATTAGGATCAACAAGTTTGGATTGTCCTGAATAAAACTTCAAATTACTTCCTACAAAGAAGAAACACAAAATGGTGGTAGCAAAGTGAAAATTCAGTGTTTGTACCAATATTGACAATAATCCTGTGAAAAATGAAATATTGATATCTTGTTAATAATACACAAATGCCTCTGAACTCATTTTGGGATCAGGGTCGCGTGGAGCGTCGAGAGTCATCTGGAGGGATCAAATCTGTCTGAGCCACCAAAATCATTTCTGTCATTGAACAGCTGACTTCATGTGATCTAAACTTTATTTTGATTTCTGCAGGTTCTCGTCAGCACACAGGGAGCTCACCTGAAGATCCTGCTAAAGGTTCTGAACTTACATGACCTGTGTTTGATACTGTAGGATGATCTGTTCTGTACGCATATAGTCAAATTATTTCCATGTTTCTCATGTTTGGAGTCTTGACAGTTGTTTTATCTTCTCATGAAGCTTCTGTTGGTATTTACACTCAGATCAGGATCAACAAGTTTGGATTGTCCTGAATAAAACTTTGATTTGTTTCCTGCAGGCGAGAAACAAACTGAAGAAACGCCAATGAATTAAAACTCTGAGAAACAACCTGATGAAGAAGTTTAACCGTCTTCACATGTGCTGTGCAGTTGTCTGCTGAAGTTTGTGTGTTTGAGCTTTAGTGATGGTGAGCACGTTTTGGCTGGTGCTCACTTATTTCAGGTAGTTTGGTTTTATGTTTGAAGTTAGATTCAGGTTGAAGGTTGTTTGTCACATGGTTTGGAGAATTAGCGCCATCACCTGTTTATCTATAAGAAAGCACCGTTTGTATTCTCATGTCAATACTGGATGTAAATCCACATTCTGTTCCAGTTCATTCAACTGTTTTCTGTCTTGTCACTCCACCTGACAGTCTGTCTGTTCTGAACAACTAAACTAGACTTTAGTCTTCAGGCGTGCTCGGCCAACATGTTTTATGAACTCGTCTTTAAAATGAACCCAGACAGGACAGAAGCAGTTTTCCTGTAGCTGTCTACACTGATACCAACAGTACATTCATCATCATCGATTTGATCTCTTCCACACATTTAACCTCGTCTACACATTAACCAGGCTGTAGTTACTCTGGACACATCATGTTTTGATATTTGGATTCATGATCCCAACAATATAATCTGTGATTTAAGAGAACAAGTGGCCTTTAATGCTGACAGAGCTGATTATTAATGAATCATTCCATCAGGTGAGAATTAAATTATTATTTCTTTCTTTCTTTTGCCTTGTTAAACCAGAGTGTGTCAGCTGGAGTTCTACACTGAGCTGTGTACTGTTGTTGACTCTGAAATATGAAAGTGCATTAATGTTGTATACTGATGGTGCAATCATCTTTTCTATCCAAAGCTTTGAATAAAAGTTGAAAAATGTCAAACTGGACTGATTTTGATGCTGAAACAAACGACATGCAAACACACTTCTGATAACACGACATGTTTCATGTGACACTTTGATGGATCTTCATATCATAACTCATGAAGCCTGTGATAACTTCAGATAACTGTCATTAGAGGAGTTATCAAAAACATGAGGGGTGCTGCTTTAATATAGATCTGTGCTGCTTTAATATAGATCTGTGCTGCTTTAATATAGATCTGTGCTGCTTTCATAGGACAGATGTTGTGTCATATCTTCTGTGGCTCTGATGGAGCTTTCTGAAGTCTGATGAAAAATAACCCTGATGATGTCACAGTGATGTCATCAAACAGAACACCTGCGTTACAAACTGAAGGTGTGAAGTTTGAAGGAGGTGCATGTTTACTAGTCAAGGATGGCTCTTGTTGCATTATGGGAAATGTAGGATCCAGCGGGGTTTTTTTTTAATTCTCAGGACTGTGTCGGCACTCTGCTGTTCACTTATTCACTGCTCTGTATATGATGGGCAACACATTTATGTGGGATTACACTCTGAAACTGAAATCTATGTAATGTTGCTTTAAACTTTATTCAGTTTTATATTGTTGTTATTTAGATTTAAGATATTAATAATAATTCAAATGTATCATTAAATTGCTTTTTTAAAAGAGGAGGGGGCGTGGTGCATCAGCTGTGTGTGCGTGTGTGTGTGTGTGTGTGTGTGTGTGTGTGTGTGTGTGTGTGTGTGTGTGTGTGTGTGTGTGTGTGTGTATGGATGTTTTTCTGCAGAGTTGATGAGTCACAGTTAGTGTATGTGCAGATGATGCCTTTACTTTGAAGGCTCAGCACCGGAAGTGATGCTGTGGTTGCACCTTGTATAAAGTGTGTGAATGGAAACAGTGTGTGACAGAGCGGTGTGTGTGTCGGGAGTGTGTCCGCTGTGTTCTCCTCCCTCTAAGAAGTGTGCTGATGGTTCATCCTAGAGGACTTGTTCAAACATGGAGCTTCTTCCTCTCGTGTGTCCTCTGTCTCCTAGCTGCTCTGGAACAACGTCCGCTGATCCAGCCGGTCAGTAAACTCATCATCTCTCTGAACTCAACTGTACTTTGATTGATTTCAAATGTGTGCAGGGCTCTGGAAACAGGTTGGACAGGTAGATAACACCTGCAGCTGTCACATTAAGATCATCAGCACAGTGTGATGCATCCTAATAATTAGCACACATCAATACTGATTCATCGATTACAGCATCCTTCTGATCGATTACAGCCCGATGATCGATTCAGTCAGGAGCTGCCACACCTCGAGCTGCTTTATATGCGACATGATGATGTGACGTCATCGCTGCTGCAGGTGTGTGCGTGCGCGTGCACGGTGTCCATCCTGCAGACGCTCCTCTGTTTCCGAGAAACTCTTGATGAGCTGTGACTCTCTGATGCTCTGATCAACAGAATATAGTGGACTCAGATCAGATGAACTGTTTCTCTGATGTCTGACCCTGTGTGAGCTTTGCCTTCCTAAGAAGTCATCACCTGAGTTCATGTTTGTCAGGTGCTCATAAATGCTGATAACAGGTCATCAGAACGTGTTCTCATTAACAACTTAATGAGCTGATAACAGGTCAGTGTTAGTGTGCATTCAGCTGGTTTCACTTCCTTCAAGAAAGACTCTGACTACAAACAAACCTCACCGAGTTTCACCAACTGTGACTCACGTGACTGATAAACAGACGAAACCAATGAAACATTTTATTGTTGTAGTTTATTGATTATTGTGATAAAACAAAGATAGAAAATTAAATCATGTGTTTGTGTGGCAGCTATTGCAGGTGAGCTACTTCCTAATGTTTCCATGTCAGTGCCTGCCAACTGTACTGTACTACTCCCACACACCTCTCCTCTATTTCTTCATGCAGGTAGCAATACCTGTTTGAGTAGTTATACTTATCATGATGAGGATATGTACGTGTGTGTGTGTGTGTGTGTGTGTGTGGGTGTCACCTACATCCTGCAGACGCTGTTTTAATGACACCTTACTGATGCGACACCAACTGTGCCTCATCACTGATGAACAGAATCCAGTCAGATCAAATGAAGTAAATACTTTTCATGACGTGTAGCTCTGTCTTTGACTCTTTGCAGCTTGTAGTTTGTTCATTAGTACTAATGAAGCCAAATACAGGAAACATCTTAACATCCGTTTGAATGACAGCTCTTATCATTTGAGGAGGCATTGGGCCTCGTGCTGCAACATTCACTCCAGATGAACCAAACGCTGTAAACCAGCCAGATCTGTTCTTACCAAGGTGTGCTGAACGATGAATCCACCACTCACAGGTCAGACATTTGTTATTAGCTCATAATCTGAATCTGATTCTATGATGTTGATGCAGTTTTTGTTGAACAGACAACTTGCTGTGGACTGTGACACTGAGTAGTTTTTCTTGTTTTGTTAACAGTGCTCTCCACCACTTACAGAAGTTTCTCTCAGGCACGTTGTCTCATAAATGAGGATAAGAGTTGTCAAACCAACAGATGTTCAGATGTTTTACAAAGTGCAGTACAGATGATCTCCAGCAGGTGTCACAGAGCTCTCTAAAGCTTACCTACATGTATATCAATGGTACTGATTACTAACACCTCCTCACATGCCCTCCAACAAACACCAGACGTAGATGCATCATGTTCACACGTTATATTCTGTGTTCCACAGAAAAGATGAAGAAGTGAAGTGAATTAAGATTCACTGTTAGTTCTGCATTTTCCTCGTCACTCTCTCGTTTCCTCTTTCTTCTTCTTCGTGTGTTGAGTGTGCAGACAGAGAGTCTGACGGACGACTGAGTCAGTGTTGATGTTCATCATCACTTGGAGAAAAAGACTTCAGTGTTATTAATTATTGCAAACATTCAATCTGTAGGACAGTTCAGAGGACAGTGTGCTAGACAAAGTCCAACAACAAGAAAAGTCAGCTGTTCTATCATAAGTTGACGTGTTCAAACAACAAACTTCCATGTGTCTGTCTGCACTGAATGACTCTGCATGTTCACATACTGATTAATACATGTTTTCATCTTTCAGGGACAGTGGTCGTGGAAAAAGGCAGTGATGTGATTTTACCCTGTTCTAACAACGGTGTCAACTTGGAGACTGAATCGTTTGACTGGACAAAAGGACAGATGGAGGTGTTCTCATTTGCTGTAGGCCAGCATTCCAATAAAGGCAAAACAGGTCAAGCTGAGCAGTTCAGAGGTCGCGTCTCACATTTTGAAGAAGAACTGAAACACGGCAACGCCTCCATAAAGATCACAAACGCAACGATGGCTGACAGCGGAGACTACACCTGTGATTTTCCAGGTGTTTACCCACCTCGAAAGTCCGACGTTAAGCTTGTTGTGGGTGAGTGCTTTCATTAAACACTTAAAGATGTCCGCTCATTTACTGATGTGACTGCTTCAAGAGTCTCACATGGACTTTAGTCAAGTAGTCCAAATAAACATCTGGCAGAGCCTCGACCCCACAGAGCTGCAGACACATCTGCATCATCATCATCACACATTTGAAGTGCGCACACACAGGAGACACACGAAGATGCTCACCTGTTTACTGCCGCAAAGTAAGACGCTACAGGTGTAGTGTCGTAAATCCTTCATGTAGATTCTTGGTTCCGTTGAAAAAACGAACTTGTAAGCTTTCAAACGAGGTCCAACATGTGTGTGTGGACGTTTAGAGGCAACATGGAAATACTAGAGGTGCAACGATGCAAAAAAACTCACGGTTGTTTCGGTTCGATACTTTAGTGTCAACGGTTCGTATATTTTCGATAAAAAAAAGCGATTCATGCCTTTTTTAACTTGTAGTTTATTGAAATTACCAACATTTGTTTCAAGTCAAAAGTAACAGTATTTTAGAACTGACCTGGCTCCGAGTGTGCCGGCTTCCCCTGCCTCATTTTCTGCTGTGCCTACTTCAGCCTGTTAGACACCGCGTAGTACAGACCGAACGGCACCTTGTAAAAATAATAATAAAGAAATCACCCATCTTCTGTGCTGCATTCTTAGCAGTATATATTAAAAAGAAATAGCTCCCTAAATATATTTTGAAACATAATCACAATCATCGCTTGCCATCAGGGTCATACTTCATCTGAAAACCAAAGTAGTTCCAAATGCCAGATCTGAAGGACGGTGGAGGATCTTTGATTTCAGGTGTATTTAAGGCATTAGCCATATTGCCACGAGCTCGCTTCACATGCAGCTTCTGTCTCAGCAGCTCGGTGTGAAGGAATGTGGATCTGAAGTTGATCAAATAAATATAAAATTCAGTATTGTTGGATTCATAGTGCGTACCAAACCGAGACCACTGTATGGAACGGTTCAGTACAGATACATGTATTGTTGCACCCCTAGAAAACACGCTCTTTATGTATCTATCAATGTTTACATGGACATGTCGGGTCGCGTGCATCCTGCGCGCTTTAAAACATTAAAAGACAGAACAGGGGAAAACATCCCAGGTGAGTCCTGACTGTGATGACGTCACACCTGTCATTAAAATGTCTGTGATTGGCTCCTCGTCAGTTGAAGGTGGAGGCGTTTATACTCCAACATAAATACTTTACATAAATGTTAATGTTTGGTGTTACTCATATTTAGTCTACACTCATTGGAAATAAAATATCATAAATAAAACAGCCAATGAAATCTGTCATAAACTTTTCTTTGGTACAAATGTAGAAATATAAACAATTTTTCTGATATTTAACATTTAAGCAGAATCATTAAAATATTTGTGATGACACTTCAAACAGTATTTTTACATGTAATCTCAACAATTAGATCAAAAGTGACTGTGTGTGTGTGTCTGGCCATGATGGAGTCAGAATGTGAGTCAGATTAGAAGAAGTTAAAATGTTTGAAATATCAGGTCCGTCAAAAAGTGCTGGAATATGGAATGAGGCGTTTTCTCTTCACACTGTAAACCAGATATACAAGCAGAGGAAACATCTCAATGTTACATTTGGAATGATGGAATTCTGCTTCATCATCGGTTGTTTTATTGATTCAGGTGCAGCCCAGAGCCGTAGATTAGAAGACAGTGAGAACAAGACCCAGCTCTGCTGCAGTGTGAAGCTCATGGTGTTTCCAGATCTTGAGTTCATTGGCAGGACAGTGAATGAACAAACTTCCTGCTGAGGAGCCACAGGTCACAGAGAGAGGAGGTCTTTCATACATTACTCTCAACACGACTGTGACCAAGAAGGGCAACTTCTTCTGTGTAGCCACACAGAAGGCATACATCATAGGATTTCTGCTGAGATCTATTTGTGGCTTGCCTAGTGAGTGGGATTTTAATCTTCAAATAATTTAAATGATTGTTCTCCAGTCTTCAAACATTGGAATGTTGTTCATACCACTAAGAAGCGTGCAGATTGGAATAAAGCTGTGCTGTTACAAGAGAAGAAGGTGAGTGTGGTCTGGATGTGAATAGAACAAGAAGTGGAGTTCATGTTTGTGCTGAACAAACTTTCACTGTAAAAACACTCGAGCAGTCAAACTCACTGGGACAAAGTGAGGCCAACATGAACGTTAGTGTTCAGTCTGAATTCACCTTTTAGGAGCATGAGCATCATTCATCATTTTCTTTATGTGTGATATGACTGTACAGCTATGATTAGACACATGCAATCTGTATGTTTGACTTTTTGTATGTAGGACAGTTCAGAGGATTTGCTGAGGACAGTGTGCTAGACAAAGTCCAACAACAAGAAAAGTCAAACAACAAACTTCCATGTGTCTGTCTGCACTGAATGACTCTGCATGTTCACATACTGATTAATACATGTTTTCATCTTTCAGGGACAGTGGTCGTGAAACAAGATGATGATGGTATTTTACCCTGTTCTTACGACGGTGTCAACATTGAGACTAAAGTGTTTGACTGGAAGAAAGATGGTCAACCAAAGAAGGAGGTCTTCCTTTATAATAATGGTGATGCATACCGTAAAGGCAAGACAGGTCAAGCTGAGCAGTTCAGAGGTCGCGTCTCACATTTTAAAGATGAACTGGAACACGGCAACGCCTCCATAAAGATCACAAACGCAACGATGGCTGACAGCGGAGACTACACCTGGATGAATTTCCCTCTGATCCTTCACTTAAAACTGTTCACGTTAAGCTTGTTTGTGGGTGAGTGCTTTCATTAAACTCATTTACTGATGTGACTGCTTCAAGAGTCCCACAAGGGGGGGGTGGACGTTAGTCCAGCCGTCCTCATCTGGACTGATTCCCGCTGTATCAAACAGGCCTGAATATAGTGACACATTGCCCTTATGTCACTCCTGCTCGTGAAATGGTCATCCATCCTGTAGTCGATGAAATCTGAATGTTCACTCTCAGATTTATTCTACAGGTTTTAAACGTCGTCAAGCTGATATTGGACAAGACTCTGACATGTTTCTTTGTTTTATTTTTTCCTTTTGAGCCTCGTGTTTTAAAAGACAGAACAGGTGAAAACATCCCAGGTGAGTCCTGACGTGATGACGTCACTCTCATGTCATCATGGGCAAATTAAACGTCTGTAATTCCGCGACTCATCAATGTTTGTAGTCCAACATAAATGTTCGCACTCAGAAGTTTTTATGAAAATAAAATGTTAATGTTTTTAGTCTACACGCATCGACATGAACATTCTGTGTGTTTCAAAAATAAACAGCCAGTGAAAATAAAACCGTTTGGTACAAATGACAGATCCAACAATGTTTTTTCACTGACACATAATTAAAATATTTCTGATGATAGAACGTAAAGACATCAATGACAATTTTTCATATTAGATCATAAAGTGATGTGGTGTGTGTGTCTGCCATGATATGAGTCAGAATGTGAGTCAGATTAGAAGAAGTTAAAATGTTTGAAATATCATGTCCCTGTCAAACAGTGCTGGAATAGGAAACTGAGGCGTTTTCTCGTTCACACTGTAAACCAGATATACAAGCAGAGGAAACATCTCAATGGTTACATTTGGAATGATGGAAATTCTTTCTTCATCATCTGTTGTTTGATATGATTCAGGGCAGCTCCAAGCCGTGTGTCAAGACCAGTTTTTGCAAACAAGACCCAGCTTGCTGGCAGTGTGAAGCCCATGGGTTGCCCAGACTTGAAGTACATTGACAGGACAGTTGATGGAAACAAACTTCCTGCTGAGAGCCCACGGTCACAGAGAGAGGAGGTCTTTCATACATTACTCTCAACGACTGTGGACCAAGACAGACAACTTCTCCTGTGTCGCACCACAGAAGAACATCAGTCATAGGATTTCTTCTGAGATCATTAAAAATTGGATTGGTGAGTGAAAATTAAAATTATTCATACTGTTGAATCATATTAGTTTTTTTGTTCTACGGTCTTCAATAGTTTTTACAGTCTGAATTTGAACCATGAAGGTCAATCCAGGCTTTGAACATTATTTTTTACTGGACAACTAACTTAATTAGCAGCATTCATGCAGGTACGTCCCAATAACAAACATTTTGGGTAAATGTAGTTTTCTTTAACTTGATTCATTCAAGGCCACAGATGTTGGTCTCTTCGAAAGGTGTGACCTGTCCAGTTATCTCTCTGTATGGTTGGATCATATTGAACATATAGACACTCATCAGATCCACCACTTAGTGAACTCTTTCAGGTCGACTCTGCACGGGCCTGATGAGGGTTTACAAATGTGAACTTTTTGAGTGATTAACCGGCTGGAAGAATCGAGCAATCGAGTTTCTCACAAACAGCGGGCCACAAACGAACAGCGGATAGGACCTGGACCACCGCTGTGTGGGATCAGTCTCCAAACAGGAAAATCAGGATGTAAATGGTGTTTTGTATTCACTGAAACTTTGCTAAATGCCTGGGAACAGCAGACAGCACTGGGTGACCAGTACGTCTTTAATGACAGAACAGAAAGGCAAGAGAAAGAAAGGGGTGTGTCCCTTATGGTGAATGAGCCTGGGGACGTGGTTTAAGCCAGAGTTTAGCACAAGTTCACATGTTAAAGACCTGAAGTGGAAGTGGGAGGACGGGGATTCAAACCTTCTTTCATGCTGATGAGCAGCAACGTCTCAGAAACAGGGGACGAGCTACAACAGCACCCTCCTCACTACTGCGACAAAAGCACAAGGCAAGCGCTCATCTTGGTGCAGCCGGAGCAGGGAAAGTGTCTGTACAGATCAGAGCTAACATCACTGTCTGCGAGATTCATCCCAGTGTTGTTTTGTTATCTGCTAACAAGTTCAGATTTTGCAAGCAGACACCTTTAAGTTTTCTTCTATTGTGCAAGCTCGGATTTGCACTGCGCGTTATGATCTGCCCCTACGATTCTGAGTGTCACATTCACTTTTTCTCTTCTGTTTCAGAAGCCAGACACACGGGGGTGGATTTGGCTGTTGTTTTCATCATTCTTTTTGTGGCTTAGGCGTTGTGGAGTTGTGCTTTACAAGGAGCATCAGAAGATAAAATAGAAGTGTTAATCATGTCTTGTATATACAGATGCTACGAGCAGACAACAAGAGTTTCCAGGTTTTCCTCAGGTTTGGGAGTACGTGACAGTTGTTTTTACTTCTCATGAGCTTCTGTATTGGTATGAAACACTCAGATCGGATCAACAAGTTTGGGATGTCCTTGAATAAACTTATGATTTGTGTTCAAGGTTCAGAGTAAACACCAGAGAGAAAATAAAAAAGA
>NC_040016.1:24445394-24515612 GCF_000972845.2 Larimichthys crocea | reverse complement strand
TGAGTTTTGACCTGTATATAAGATCCAAAGAACACAGGATAGTGGGCCACATTCAACAAATTAGTGGCACCATAAAATGTCCGGGAATTTTGCAGTACAGAAGAGATTGATACAGTGAGAGTAATGCACAATACTGAACAGTCTAAAGCGGCACTGAACTAAAATGTTGTGTAAGTGAGGTTCAGTGATTGGGGCCAACGGTAGACTGCTGAAAATCGTTCCCGAACAGATCACTGTTCTGAAAGAGGGAAGTATTCCAAGTGAATTTTTGCATCAATGAGTGACTAGTATATGACAACCAACAAGCAACGACTGGGTCGAGTGTGTGGGTGTGAAAGTGGCAGGGTTTGAACAGTCTATCACCACTTTTTTTCATCTGTCTGAGTGATAAAATAAAAACACAGCTTCAGTGGGGGAGTGGATGCAGGTTATCATGGAGGCTTTACGACTACTGAACAGTGAGTCCAGCCAATCAATAAAGAAGGGGTCCCTCGTAGACATAGTAGCCTCTGCATTTCGGTCGTCACCAACCTCCGATCATGGATGAGGGCTAAGTTTAGATTTATGGTTGTAGCCTGGGCCTCTGTTCATGTACAGTGCTGTAAAGGTACCCCCCATGTCTGACAGGCGCCTCTTTAAAAGTGTAACCTAAACATCAGACCACGTGGAGCTGCAAAGGCTGTGATTGTCACACACTGTTGACAGCAACTAACATTAAAGAAAGTTAAAGAATTGATCAGTAGCGAGGTAGCCTCTTATCAGACCCTCCAGGAATTAGCAATGTTGCGATTTTCAACTTCAATGCAACTTCAGTGAATCCCCATGAATTCAGCGCGGTGTGCAATTTTAACCAATTTCCGCAACTTCTGCGCATCTGCCCGGGGATTGAACTCAGCAGGTCAGGGACAAGCCGCACGGTGGGGAGGATCCCCGTGGGACCTCTCCTGGCGCTGGCGGCCTCCGCCGGGCGCATTCCCTCCGGCGGGTGCGGCGCGACTGGCTCTGGGTCGGCTTGGCAAGGCTCGGAGTCGAGAGGTGGTCACTGCTTCCGGCCGCAGCTTTACAAGCGCCCTCCCGCCCGGGACCTCAACACCGGGGCCGTGGACTTAGTGCTCGCTGCCGCCTCTCCAGGCGCGACTGTCGAATCGCAACTTATCGCAACTTTCACTTCCTCCCTCCCGCACAACAAAAATTGTAAAAAGCACCGCACTTGTCATCACATCACATAATAAAAAAAAAAAACAAAAAAAAAAAACATGCAACATCAGTACGACGGGAGTATTAGGGCCACAATTTAAATTTTTTAAAAAAGTGGAATTAATTACGAGATTGAAGTCGTTATTAAATATGGCGAGAATTAATTACGAGATTAAAGTCGGGAAATAAATATAGGCCTAATAGCCTCCGTCGTAACGTATCGTAAGTAATCCTCCTTGTTTGGTGAAATCCTATGTATAGTGGCCCTTTGTCACGAGCCGTGCATGCTGGTGGTTTAAAGGCTTGTACACGTGCCAGTGTAGGTTAGGTGCATGCAGGTGATAAATGCTAACACAGCCAATGTCCAAGCATTACTGATTATGTTGCAGGTTTATTAGGCTACACACAGCCGACTCAAAAGTACTCACTTTCACAAAAACACACAATTCTGAGCTGCGGTGTTACACACCATGGCACGGGCAAAAACCCTATGGATTCCCCAGCGTGCGCCCTGAGCTGATTAACCCACCTACCTATATAGATCCAAACAATGGCCTAAATAGATACTGCCACCTACTGGCACAATGTTGTACAACACTCATGAACCAGAAAATGACCAATCTGGTCCTACATAGCTAAAGTACAATTCCAACGAAAGGCCTCCACGGCCCTCATTTAACAAATGTGCTCCTCTAAAAAACAAGGATAGAATATTTACGACTTTAATTCTCATATTAAGTGCTCGCCATATTTAATAACGACTTTAATCTCGTAATTAATTCTCGCCATATTTATTAAACGACATTAACCTCGTAATTATTCTCGCCATATTTAATAACGACCTTATTTCCGTAATTAATCTTCGCCAATTTAATAACGACTTTATCCTCGTAATTAATTCTCGCCATAGTTAATAATCGACTTTAATCTCGTAATTAATTCTCGCCATATTTATAACGACATTACTCGTAATTAATTCTCCGCCATATTTAATACGACTTTGATTCTCGTAATTAATTCTCGCCAATTTAATAACGACTTTATCTCGTAATTAATTTCTCGCCATATTTAATAACGACTTTAATCTCGTAATTAATGTCCACTTTTTTTTTAAAAATTTAAAATGTGGGCCCGAATACTATACTACTCCGTCGTACTGGATGTTGCATGTTTTTGTTTTTTTTTATTTATATAATGTGATGGGCCCTAATACTCCGTCGTACTGATTTGCTTTTTTTTTTTTTTTAATTTAATGTGGCCCTAATACTCCGTCGTAACGATGTTGCATGTTTTTTTTTTTTTTTTATTTACAATGTGGCCCTAAACTTACTCCGTCGTCATGTTGCAATGTTCATTTATCAGGCATTTAGGCGCAACTATTTTTATAAAAAGGCCCGCGAAATACTGGTGGGACTAAGTAATATTTTAGCATTTCAATAATTCATTCAATAGATTGTGATAATCCTTTTTCTGGTGTTTTGTGTGTAGATAGATAGATAGATAAGAGATAGACAGATAGATAGATAGACAGGACAGACAGACAGATAGATAGATAGATAGATAGATAGATAGATAGATAGATAGATAGACAGACAGATAGATAGATAGATAGACAGATAGACAGATAGACAGTAGACAGGACAGACAGACAGATAGATAGATAGATAGATAGACCGATAGCAGATAGATAGATAGATAGACAGATGATAGATAGATAGATAGATAGATAGACAGACAGATAAGCACGATAGACAGACGACAGACCAGACAGCTAGATAGTAGATAGACAGACGACAGACAGACAGTAGATGATAGATGATAGATAGATAGATAGACAGATCGATAGATAAGATAGATAGTAGACAGATAGATGATAGATAGATAGATAGATAGATAGATAGAAGATAGACAGATAGACAGACAGACAGACAGACAGCACGACAGCTAGATAATTGATAGTAGATAGATAGATAGATAGATAGATAGATAGATAGATAGATAGATCTCTTTCTTTGTAGAAACGTGACTCTATCTATTTTGGAAAGCCTAATTTCCCAGCAGCTTTGAACGCATCACGAACTTTGAAACTTGAAGCGGTTAAATCTGTTTTAGCTCAGCTAGCCTGACTTAAACTTAAAGCGGTTAAATCTGCTAATTTCATCTAATCCATTAACTCTGAACTCTTAACTTCTATGTAACATGGACGTGTCCTTCAATAAGCAAATGTACTCCACACCCTGATTTACAGAAACGCGCTGGAACGGATCATAAACAAGGTTTGTTAGCGGTGTTAGCCGTGGCTTTAGCCTGAAGCTAACTTTAAACTTAAACGTTGAACGTGTTTACCTGAACTAAACTCACCTGTGCGACCTCTTCCAACAGTATTCAAAGCTCTGTGACGGAGGGATAGAGGTGGACTTCACGTATAGAGATGATATGAGTAAGTTAAACACAGAGCTGCTGTCGTGTTGTATAAAACAGCTAATTAGAAAATGAATGAATCAAATAAGCACGTGTCAAGTTCATCATTAAATCATGTGTTAGTTTTTATATAAAAAATATAATTTGTGGACAATCTGTCAGTCAGCATCTATAACCAGGGGTCTTCAACAGGTGGTCCGTGACCCTTAAGGGGGTCTGCCAATTTTTGTCAGAAAAAATTTCAGCCCAAAAATTTGTGAGAATTTATATTGAGTATACCAAAAAAATGAAAGAAGAACAACAGAACGACACAGCATTTCATTCTTTGCTGGGGAATTACATGAATATAACACTAACTAACTTAATTGATAATAATTGTACCACAGATATTCAGAAATGTACCAAAAAGTTGGATTTACTTTCAAAAGAACAAAAACATGAGGCCTGAGCATAACATGAGACATGATCAAAAACACATACAGGATAATAACCCCGTATATAAAGAGGTTAATTAGGTGAAATAAAAGGTGAATAAAGTAATCTAAATTGTTATAGGCTTAAAATGTGACACATTTAAAAAGAAAGACATGTGAGAGTCTCTGTTCTGTTTGTCCCTCATCCAAGGGGTCCTTGGGCTGAAAAGGTTGAAGACCCCTGATCTGTACTGTTGTTTATTTGCATGCAGTGATGCGGTCTCACTGTGTGTCTTCTCTGTCTTAAAAGTGCCTGAACACGACCGGATGTGTCGAGAACAAACCTGAACAACTGGAATCAGAGGTTTGGCTCATGTTTATGAACATACGACACAGGAGTACAGTAGAAGTCAGTGATTTCAGATCTGAAATATATACATGTAAGCTGTTCTAACGAACACTTGTCCCTCTCACGACCTGCCAGTGACTGATGTGCATTAAGAGGTCAGTACGCATAACTTCAAACTGGAGTAGAATCTGCAAGATGTGATGTGTATATTTATTAATCTGTTCACTATGATTGTCTTCCACCACAGCTCAAGACATTACAAGAGACTCCCAGGTAAATATTTACTTTAATATACAATCTTTAATATTCTAGATATCCTAAATTCATTATTGTTTATTTATTTTTTAACAGCTGGACTTCTCCCATCAAGATGGTGGATCTAATGAGACCTGTATATCTGCGGACGACTCCATGATGTCTGTGGAGGAATATGGTGAGAAAAAAAATCAATAAGCAAACTTTGAAGCACTCAAGTTTGTGTCTAACTTTAGGGCTGATCCCTTTCTTCTTTGTCCGTCATGCAGGGGCGGCTCGAATTGACGTGACTCAGCTGACCGTGAGCTCGTTGGACGAGAGTCAGAGAAAACCTTCTCTGATGGATCCCCAGCCCGAGGACGAAGACGAGAGCTGGAGATGATTCTGAGAATACGGCAGCTCATTAATAACCTCTACCCAGCACGATCAGTCTAATTGAGAGGGCCCAGCATCGCAGCACGTCTCCAACGCCGGTAACTTGGTGCTTAAGAGATACCGCAGATTGCGACAGCAGCCGAACAGAAGCTACGTCACAACATGTTCATTGTCCCGCGAAGACAAGCCATACAAAATGTGTCCAAAATGGTAGAACAACCCTCTACTTATGCCGTCACTCCTTCACAGCTTTCTATCCCACCGCCAAGCTTCCATGGACCAGTCTCTGAGATCTGAAAGGCTTTCTCTTGCCGCCATGGTCACCGCAGACAGACATCTACAGCTCCCCAGTCAGGCAGGTCCCGAAAAGCACGACTGATGACCAGCTTCAGTAGATCACCTGGTGCCTTTTCCCAAAGCCCCAAAGCACTGCCGTGGAAAGCTTTCCAGAGAGCCTATACGCCCCGATCAATGTCCACTTGTGACTCCTTTTCTCCGCAAAGGCCAACTGCCCAGAGGGATGCTTCACCCTCAAGACTCCTGTCATTCCCTCCAGACAACCAGCTGCATTCACCTCAGACAGGGACACCAGCAGGTCATCACGGCTGCGGCAGCACCTTTCCTTTGTCCCCACGAAGACAAAGCATACAAAAAAGAGGAGCACAAGAGCAACAGCCCCATGAACATCCCATTCATGGGGACTGATGCTACCTCTTCGTCTCCCTAAACAATCAGCAGGTTGGCAGTCTGCTGGGAGGGTAAGAAGAGAGCAGCACCAGCCTGTCCTCGTCATGGACCCTCTGGTTGCTCTGACATCTCTAAACCAAAAGAGATCTCCCTGAATGAGACCTTCAATGTGTCCAAAAGTAGAAAACCCTCTACTTATGCCGTCAGGCCTTCACGAGCTTTCTATCCCACCGCAAAAGCTTCCATGGACCAGTCTCTGAGATCTGAAAGGCTTTCTCTTGCCACACGGTCACTGCAGACTGATAGGTGCTCCATGTCTGAGTCACTAACCCACTGCTGTTAAAGAGGACCAGACATCTACAGCTCCCCAGTCAGGCAGAGTCCCGTAAAAGCACGACTGATGACCAGCCTCAGTAGATCACCTGGTGGCCTTTTCCCAAAGCCCCAAGCACATGCCTGGAAAGCTTTTCCAAAGAGCCTATGAGGCCCAGATCAATGTCCACTTCCGACTCCTTTTCTCCGCAAAGGCAACTGTCCCAGAGAGGATGCTTCACCCTCAAGACTCCTGTCATTCCCTCCAGACACAGCTGCGCATTCACCTCAGACAGCTGCAGCACCAGCAGGTCATCACGGGCTTCCCTTTTACTCCTCTCTGTCGCGAGGCGTGATTTCTGTCCATCCAAGAAGATCGACGAGACTTTGTAAAACTCTACCCAAAGTGTGTCTGCCAGAACAAGTCTTTCTTTCATGGGCAGCCGTGCCGTACCTGTGCTAGAAGCCCTGAGGCCAGCAGAGGCCACTCTTCGTCATCTCTGGCCACCCTCGCCTTGTCGCCTCACCGCTCCCTCCTGGGAAACGCCACAGGGAGCAGGGCTGGGACAGCCACCACCGTCCAAACGCTTCAGGGACGAGACTATGCGTCCTCGCCCGGGTCCAGAGCCATGGCAATGAGATGCTGAGGCGCTGCCTTCTACATCTGAATACGACGCATCTCCTATAGCCAGCAACAGCATGTTGCACCGATTCAGAGGCAAGCAGCTAGCACAGAGACAAAGCAGGAGACCTGGATGAATCTGGTGGTGTGAAATATTTTCTGAGTTTTCTGATTGCGTTCCAGAAGTTTTCCAGTGTTCATTTAAAGTTTCATGTTCACAAAAAGATGTGTTTGTTTCTTTTAAGAATTAAAAGCATCTTACTTTGAGAAGAACAGGACGTTTTGTGTTTCATTTTGTCTCATTGATATTAATAAAGCTCTCTTCTGAATGACTGACTGTTTTCTGAGTAAATTATGGCCAAACCAACCGGCAGTAACAGATTGTAGCCTACCTGGGTGGTGGATCCAGGTTGGCCTTGTTGGGGGCAAAGCTGAGGGCGGTGACTTCACAACTTTATGGTAGTCCTGACTGCTTAGTTTTTGCATTTCTCTGGATTGAACATTTCAACACCTTCAGAGTGTTTATATCAGCAGTTTTTTGGTGCTATGGACCAGTTTTATGTAAGACAATATTTTCAAAGACCGGCTTTCAAGGTGTGGGGGATAAATATGATGAAATAAAATGATACGACCGGCATAAAAACAACCGACCACTGATTTATACTGTCTTATTTATAATGAGACAAGGTGACAGAAAAGACCTGTACTCACTCAAGTGACTTCAAGAGTCAATTGACACGGTTACATGCATGCAGGCATGCACAGACACACACGCACTTGAATGACAAGCGTGTCAAGTTTCATGAATCAGAATCATAGTTTACCTTTTATTTGCCAACTCAGCTGAAATTTAAAGACGCCCCGACGCAAGTTCTGATGTTCAGGAAATTATTGTGTAATATTCTTATTTCAATACATTGCATAGCAATTACAGCTTCACAAGCAGGTGTGTGTGTGTGTGTATCTGATGTGTTTATCGTTTGTGACATGGTTGGGTCTGGGTGGAGTGTGAGCAGAGTGCATGTGACAGAAGAGGCGCTGGACTGGTGGCCATGACAGCAGGATGAGAAGCAGGAGACGTGACACTCTCCCTCTCTAAGCCCCCCACCCTCATCCACTTGATATGTCATTTCAGCAGACAGTGGGAAACTGTGTGTGTGTGTGTGTGTGTGTGTGGTGGGGGCCTGCACTGCTCCACGAGCACTGTGTTTGTTACATTTAGAGGGTAGCAGTTCATTTTGCATCAGTGATCAGCTCACACGTCCTCGGACACAGTCAGTGCATCAGCCACCTGTAGGCCTCTGCTGCTGAATCCATGAAGCTGAAGAGGAGGGGACTGCATGGAGCTCAACTTCTGGAATCTGTTTACAGGTATCTTTGACATCACTAGCAACAGTTTAACAAGCGAGATTTGTTCATTATCATATTTGATTTTTTTCCAACTGCATTGTATTAAAGTTACAGCAGGAGTTCTGAAAATGGAAACATGAGGTGCCCATTTTGGTGTTTGCTGTATTACTGAAATAATATGAATGATCCTGAACGACAATCAGCACATTATTAACACATTATTAATTTACACAAACTATTTCTGTTTGTTTGTTTTGTGGCTGCTGATTGTTAGAAATACATGTTAGCATATACCTGACACAGATACTGGGGAGGAATTGTCAGCACCAATATTCACAGAAAAAAAAACATCTCACATTGTGACAGAAAATTAAAGAGGAAAAATTCACACTAATTAAGTCCTGCAGGGCTCTCCCTCTTTTTTTTTCTTCCAGCCGCACATTGTTTCTTGGCAGCTTCCTCATGTTTGCTTGACCTCATGACCTCACAGCTCCGACGACAACAAGCAAATGAGCCATCAGTGACAGCCAGACGGCAAGCCAGCAACACTTTACATCTCTGTTTATATGCACCGGACGGACGACCTCATCAAGTCTTGGAGGTAGACGACCATATGACATGTTTGTTTCAGAAACCCTAAAAAATAGAATATCTAAAAAAGCAGCTTTGACTGGAAATTACAATCATGTGTAACACACAGCTATCCTTAGTTTGTCATTTTCAGAGTGTATTCTTTTTTTTTTTGGTTTTTGCACACATTCATTTCTAGAATGCAAACTAGAATTTCAGTTTGGAGCTGAAATGATTAATTGATCCATTAAAAAACTAACAGAAAAAAAAGAATCAAGAGTTTTGATAATGAATTATTTAATAATTCTATAAGCAAAAAAAGGCCAAATATTATCTGGTTCCACTTTCTCAGCTGTGATAATTGCTAGCTCTCTTCACTTCCAATTAAACTGAATATCTTTTTTATTGAAGGTTTACTGACATTTTATAAATTAGACAATCAAGGAAATAATGATATAATTGTTATTTAATAATTATTAAAATAAATAGGAAACACTGGATGCTGCTGTAAATCATTCAGAATCTATATTTTTAGATTTCAACCTCTTAGAACACTTTATTTGACAGAGGCGACAACATAAAGCAGGGCTGCAGGCCTCTGCAGTAAATCAGCAGCGGTGAGCTGTTTCCTCTTTGCAAAAATAAAGTCAAAAGTCATTTTCTAAAAATATTCTAATATATTTGGCTTTGAGCTGATTTTGTTATTAGTGCTAGTTTATTGTGGATTTTGTTTATTCTGTTTATCCAAACCACACATCATATCATAAGTCTAGAAGTATAAAATGTAAGCCATAACTGAATATTAGCACTTCTAGTAAAGACTGTTTGAAAATACAAAATTACGAAACCGTTCATAAGACATTTTTAAGATCACATCAAACTGTGTGATAATCTGCAGATCTACGAGCTGAAATATGCTTCAATATACATGTGAGGTTTAACATCAAACTGAATCTCTTTCTCTCTATAATATACATAAAACATTTTCATTTGATTTTTTATGCCATTTTCTAACATACAGCCGATTTAAATGGAGCAGACATTTAACTGGACAGAAGTCAAATTCTGACACTTTAGCAGGCGGCCAGGCAACTAAGTCCAACTTGGTGCACCAACACCTCCAGGCCAGCAAGCTATTAGGAGGCAGGGGTGGGGGTGGGGTGTTTGTGTGTTTGTTTGGGTGGATGGATGGAGGAGGGGGTCTGGATGAGGTGTGTGCACTGGGGCACATGCAGCAGCGTTGGCAGTGGAGACATTCGGCCATCACACATGACAACCTGTCAACCTGTCATGCCTTGACCTCCAGGCAGAGCGGCTGGACTGGCAGAGCAGGTCTTTGTTTGATGTGTGGATGTGTAGATATGTAGGGCTCATTATTTCAGCATTTTAGATGTGAATTTACATATATGTATAATTATAATTTTCAATATTTACAATGAGCTATGCTTAACTCTGTCCACTTACAGCAGGAAACAACTATTTAATAACCATCCCTGTGTATGTCCACAAAAATGAGTGATGAGCCTCCATACATCTTCTCTACAGATTTCTGTCAAACTCTTTTCCCCATCATATTTGTCTTCTACAGGATTTTTGCTCTCTTCATTTTTTTTCTGTTTCTCTTGGAGCAAATGCTGTCCATCTGTCCATGCTGACAAGAAAAGGCCTCAGTCCTCAGTCACTGTTTCTCAGCAGGACAGAGGAATGGATGGATGGATGGATGGATGGATGGATGGATGGATGGATGGATGGATGGATGGATGGATGGGGTTAGTTGGAGGGATGGGAGGGGTACTGACACATAGCCCTCCCCGACCTTTGCCCTCAGCGCCAGAGTGGCCCTCGTCTATCTTTGTTAGGCTTCATCTGCAGACGGCTGACTGTGATGTTGACAGATTTGATGTCTGCAGACATCAGAGCAGATTAGACAAGAGGTAAATACTGCAACTTAGATAACTGGGTACATACTGGAATAAAGGCCAGATGACTCCTGTGTCACATACAATAAACCTCCAAGAAATTACACTATTTGATTTCTGAAAACTTAAAATTGCTTCACATGTGAAGATGAACCTGTCCTAAAATGAACAGATCGCAGTGTGATGTATACCCCTGTTTTTGCTGCTCTAGAACTCTAAGTTCTCGGGCTGGAAGTCAGTAAAGTTGACTAAAGTTCCCATAAAGCAGACACTAGCTTCTGTCTAGCCACAGGGGCTGACAGGGCTGTCAGTAGCCACACAGGAGAGGTGCTTAATAGAGGTTCTTAGCAGCACTTCTGTCCGTTTGGTCAGTCAGTCCACTAAAATGCCCTTATCCTTCGGTGGGTGTGTGCATGTGTTTTATGTATGATGTGTGTTGATGAAAAAGCATCAGTAATAATGTTAAGTACTTGAAAAATGGATCTACATAAGCAAGGACTATTTTTTTTTCTTTATTCACTTATTTCTACTGCCGGGTGGCCATTGGAACCATTTGCACCCACTAAACAAATTCAAGCTATCTCCACAAGGATCAAGCTGCTAACTTATCAGAGCTGTGTTTCAAGCCTCATGCCAGCTTGGAAATAACTTGTTTTACCATAATATCTAAACCTCTTCTTACAAAGTGAAAGCGCACTTCAAAAGAAAGCAATGGCCTGTGGGCTTAAAATTAAAATTACATTTGCCCCACCGACAATATCAAGACACAGATCCTACTGTGAAAACTCAACATTACTATCAATATACACCTGGTCAGTGTCCATTAGACTGACAGAACTCATTAAGACCGTATGTTAGATTAAAAGGCTTGTGGTCCATATAGGACCATATACTTTTTTTTCCTTTTTTTTCTGACATGAAAAGTTTGGACACACTTGACCTAAAGGCTTTTTGATCTGCAGAGCTCCTGCACACCGTACTAACTGTACTGTAGTTTTGTTCTGTAGTTGTGTGTACAGGACTGTTCAGACAGTTCAGTTGGTTCCACTTACTGGTTTTAATAATCAGATGATTTGTTGCAAAAGTCTGTCTGATGATGATGACTTAACGACGTTAACGACAAGAATGATGGATAAAACCTTTTAAAGATGTTTCTATTCACCCCTCAGTTAGGCTATTCAGTACAGACTATGAAATGACTTACCTTCTTGTTCCTGAGAAAATGAGGGATCTGGGGTCCTTTTTCCTCATGAACTCAATGATTTTGAGCTCTCTCTTAGCAGTTTGGGCGGGGAGCTCAGGGGCAGAGGGAAACAGGGCTCGTTCGAGTTCGGCCTCAGATACAGGCCAGTTTAACAACTCAGACACACGCTGACTAGGTGTGGTTGTGTGGAAGAGGAGGGTTGTGGGAACAGTGGAGGGAGGGAATTTTTTGAAAGTGAACAAGGAAAAGAGGTTAAACAGGAAAAAAAGAAAGTGAGAAAAAGAAAAGTGAGCATGCCATGAAAACCCCCCAAAAAATGCAAGAGGAAACAAGTCCAAGCATAAAGTATGAACTATAAGGGGGTGTGGTGTCACATTTGCTGAGTGGATTGGCTCTTTTGGAAATCACCTGTACCTTTAAAACTGTACCTGTGGAGAAAGTGAAAAACACAGGACATGCGTGCAGTGATTTGATTCGTACCTGTTTCCATGGACGTGAGAGGCACAGAATGCAAAGCTGTAGTGCAGCAGGGTGGGGTCGATCATGGCTCCGTTCTCCGCCCTCTCCAGCAGGTCGCTCAGGTAACATAAATGCCGATGACAGCCTCGAACACCATAGCGAGCGCAGTACTCATCTAAGACAAACACTTGACCAGGACTGAACCAGCCCTGCGGGGAACATACAAACACTGCTGTGTGACATCTAGAGGCAGCCAAACACCTTGGGGTGCTTTTACACCTAACCTGTTTGGTTGATATGAACCTCAGTATGTTTACCTGATGCGGTTTGTTTGGGTTGGTGGGAAAGCTTTCCATCAAACACTGTAGAGGACTGAACAACTGGACACGAGACCAGTTGAAAAGGCATAACATATATAGGGAGCCCAACTATAGGTGTGAAATTTAATTTATATCAATCATAACAGAAGTTATGTCATGACACTTTCTATATAAAGCAGATCTAGACCGTACACTTTATATTATTTATAAAGACCCAACAAGCACCCTTAGTGCATCCTCTATCTCTGCAGGCTCAGAGTGTGAAATGAATGTCAAATCATTGAACGGCTGCAGAAATCCCCCGCCAACACTTTTCTGATGCAGGCGGCGTCCAACAAAACACCCAACAATCCACGTTTGATGCAGTGACTGGTCAAGTGTGTGGTGCAGGCAGGGTTTGAACTTGTCTTTTAAGCACTCTTTTTTCATTCCTCACTCACAGTTACATTGATATGAAGCCTTTCCTTACCAGGCATGAGTAGGAGTCGTTAAGTCTGTGGTCCAGAGTAAGGCGTTGTACCAGCTCAAACAGTGAGCCATGGTCAAAGTTACAGGGGTTGGCTGAAATAAACTCATCCATGCCATGCTTCTGGGCTCGATCAGCATCTGTACATAACCATGTGCCCATCCACCAATGAGGAGACAGACAGAGACAAAGAAAGAAACAGAAGGCAAATGTCAGACTGTGGTAAAGCAGCATAAATAACATTTCTCAAAAATGTAATTAAAACACATTATCTGAAGTGCCAGCAATAAAGCAATGCTGCACAAACTTTTATAACAAGAGTTAAAGTTAACTGCAAATTTAAGTTTCATTCAAAGCAGAGTCAATTTACAATGGGTAAAATTCAGTTCTTATTCTACAGCACTTTAATATCACATGTCATGATTTGGACAAGTGATCACATTTGAAAAAATGTGCCAATCAGTTAATAAGATAAGTACAGCATTGACTTCATGATGGCCCCTTCATGAGGGTTACCAGTTTTGACTCAACAGGCAGGGTAAAGTTAAGATGGAGAGTTTTCCAGGCGGCTTTCAGGAAGTGACTGCTGATCGGGTGGTTGAAGGTCATGTGCATGTTGTGTTCATGCATATTCATATACATTTACATCTATGCAAAAATCTAAGCATATTATTAGGTTCAAGTCTTTCTGTGTAACTACATATATTTTGTATTGAACTTGCTGAATACTGCAGAAACATAGCAGTACACGTCCCGGTGCAAGACCAAGTCAGAGTTTGTGAGCACCTGGAAGGAGGATTACAAACACTGACAGCAGTACACCCACAGGATTCCACTGCTGCCAGTGGCACAGGTGCACTCATGAATCAATCAGCAATAATTTGTGAAGGAGGAGTGCATCATGGCATTAATTAAATGTCTTATCATTAGGTAGCAAATTACCTACAGTAGGTAGTAAACAGTGTCAGACAGCCAATAAGCATGAAGTATTCTTCTACTTGTGATTTACTAACACTGATTACTGGGTGTGCAACACACACAGAAAACACACTACACTAAGACCAGGCATAGGTCTCACTGTGGGGTTTTACTGCCAGCTGCTTATCAGCAAGTGTACTTTGTGCTGCTTGTTAGCTGGCCAGTGTGTTGACACAGGTAGCTAGCCTGCGTCTGCTTGTTGGTTCTTTCACCACATCGTCCAATGGGATGGAAACCCTGCTGCATCCTGTCCTTGCCAGCCCAAGGATGATAACCTGGAGCTGAGGTGGAGAGTGTTTCTGATTGCAAGCGTCGGTGTTGCTTACAGTCAGGTAAAACATATAGACCTAGATGACACATTAAATGGTAGTCAGACTTAGAATAGCTGCTCTTTAGCACAGAGGAAGTAAGACATCTCACATGGCTATTATTTGCCACAAATGCAGTCTTCATTTTAGCACTGGGCTCGCGCGAAGACTACCCACACTTCTACTCTACTAATACTATTCAGATATTCATTGTTTTTTTAATTTTAGTTCAGCTGCTCCAGGTCTTTAAACAGCTTCCTCATTTGAAATGGGACACTCAGTTGCACAGTAATGTTGTTACTTTATTTTGTAAAAATCTATAGTTTTAAACAATACCCAGGGTACATGGCATTTCACATTTCAGATCATAGCAAAGTCAGTTCTTCCACTTTCACATTATAGGCCAATGCAACAGCCAATTTTAAATGTTGGAATAAAATGATCCAACTTTTAGTTGAATACTAAATAATAATAAGAAGAAGAAGAAGAAGAAGAAGAAGAAGAAGAAGAATGGAGGACAAAAAGAAAGGAAGCCATTGCAATCCACAGAATTTGTTTCTCAAATGTGTGGATTAAGACTGTAAACAAATCTTAAACTGAAGAGAACATTGGCTTCACAGTCTCTTAGAACAGTGACTTCCTCTAAAAAACACCAGTCATCAAAAACATCTTCAAAGATGTCTGTGCCTCATAACAAAATATTGCATTGGCTGCTAATAGGCCAGTTATATGCTAAGCCACACACCTTACCCCTGCAAAGATCCAGAACTGTGTAACGCATAATACCATCACACAGTCACCCTACTCCCCCATTTTAATACCACTTCACTGCAGTGTCGGTAGCCCCAGCTCCATGGCCCCTAATTAATCGCTGCTGAACATCTTACAATGAGCTGAGGATGTGGTAGACTGGACTAAACTTGACAGTCTGCAAAAAAGGCGACCTAAAATAAAACTCCACAACAAATGTTCACTTACTTTCTTGATGGTATGCTTTACTTACATCAGTGTGAGTGACTGGGGAATGACTAGATTTTTCTGGGGGCTGTAAATCCTTGAATACCTGAACTCCACCAGGCCTTTCTAGAGTACAAAAGGGAGGATTGCACCTGCTCAGTTTCCACTTTCTTGAGTTTGGGATTTACATGTCAACAAATCTTATGCTAATATGCTTTGATATTGTTGCACCATCTCAAGTTTTACTAGATTACTAGTACTAAGATATAGCTATTATAACTGAAACCCTAGAGTGTCTCTAAGAGTATGTGAATAAGATGGCAATAATGTCCTTAGTAGAACATTGCAACACCTGACCTGATCTATACGTACACACAAGCTTTTATATAGTTTATTATTTTATTATCTTAACCCAGAAAAGAAAAGAGATTTTTCAGCCAATGTCCTCTTCACAGCTCAACAAAGGTACCCCAGCTTTCGACCTTTAAAAAACTTGTAAAAACCTTTCTGTTTCCAGAATGCTTCCCTGCCTAATAAAACTAACAAAAACTAACAACTACTCTGTGTCCTTTACACCTTTCTCAGCTTATGTCCTCCTCTGTAAGTCGCTTTGGATAAAAGCGTCTGCTAAATGCAATGCAATGTAATGTAATCTATACGTACACACAAGCTTTTATATAGTTTATTATTTTATTATCTTAACCCAGAAAAGAAAAGAGATTTTTCAGCCAATGTCCTCTTCACAGCTCAACAAAGGTACCCCAGCTCTCAATCAACAAACAAAACAAAGAGTGGTTTGCTGGGAGCTGATTGTGTCCCCCCTCCCCCAAAAATCTAAAAAGGTGACATTGTGGTGCCCCTTTGGTCTGTAGCTGGTGGCCTGTCAGGTCTGTTTGATGTGAGTGAGCGGGAGTGGAGGCGGGAGGGCTGGACAGTAACATGCAGTGACATTAGTCACCCCTGTCCGTCTGGGCTGGGAAGGAGGGCCCGACAATGATTGATGGCTGCTATTCATTTATAGATCCAGAAGAGAGGAACCGGGAGGCAGTGGACACACTGCTGGTCCTGGATGTGATGGTCAAAAGCATGTGGGGCCATTGAGCATGTGGCTTTTTGTGAGCTGATCACGAAACACATCTAGAGATTTCTGTCACTGTTGTGAAGATCCTCACTGATGCCTGACGTCTCTAAACCTACACCACTGCATACCTCATCATCAAAATACCCTTCCTAATTTCTGTCACAGCTTCCAACAGCTGACTTTCAACAATCAGTGATATGAGTGTGAGTGAGTTGAGTTGTACTTGATTCCTTTAAAGTCTGAAGGTTGGACTACTGCCTGAGAAACGGCTGGAAGCTAAGTTGCATTGTTGGCTTAATGTTGTATGAAGAGTTAGAAAAACAGGGAAAGGATACAGGGTAAACCATCAACTGAGGTCCAAGCTTTTTATGCACATGAGAAGGACTTGAGATGAGTTGAGTTGTGTGTAACATAAGTTCCTGTTAAGTTTTGGGACTTTTTTTCCCCTATATACCCCAGAGCCCCTGTGTTAAGGCACTGTTGCTGCATGGGAGGTATTCATTTGGAAATGTGTACATGTGTGTTTGCCTGTACATGTATGCAAACGTGACAGAGAAGCTATCTCTCTGTGGACACAACGAGTTAAAGCAATGGTTACTGAACATTAAAAACAGTATCTGCATTGTTAGAAGATCCATGACTCACTTTGTCTGCGTGTGTATATCTACGAAAATATGTCAAAACAAATTAAACTGTCACTCATCATAACAAGAAAAAGTGGAAACTGTGAAGATCACTTTCACCTCTCAGCCACTGAAAATAAATCTCTTAACTGTCTTTGTTGTTACAATGTTTTAATGTAGTCTATTTTGATTTGGGTTCAGGGGTGGTATAGTGGGGGTGACATGATGTTATATTATTCATTGCACTGATCCAGGTGTGAACTGACAAGTAGTTATTTGGTAACATTGACTGATTGCTGCCTGATTTAATTGTGCAGCAACCTCACTGTATTATTCATGGCCTGGCACTTTTAACTTGGTAATTACCAGCTGCTGGGACTCAGTGGGACTCCAGTGGTTGTGTCAAAAACAGCTCACTCAATAAATTCACTTACACAAAACGCACACAAGAAGCAGTTTTTCATTTATTGGGCATGTTGGTCTGCACCCATTTCTCTTCAACTCATTGTGTTCTATGCTTATAGGCTGCTGGAACTTTCCTTCTTTTTGTAGTTGGCTGTTTGGAACAGGGTTTTTACACGCTCCTAATAACTAAGCAATTTGCTAATGCCTTCATATGTCAGATAATATGTACATGTACTGTAAGTCTGCCTAACATAAAACATACTGCTGCACATAAGGATGCAATCATACTGACTTGGGCTCAAAAAACGCAACCCTCTTATTTATTTAAATGGGGCCAGCCTGAGGGTACAGTAGTGGTGTCAAAAAAACGTTGTATGGACCTAAGTGTGTAAATGCAGAACAGGTTAAGGTTAACTATTGTTCTTTCTTAACTTTGTAGAAAAAAGGTGTCCCCTCCCTGCAGAATAGATACTCAGGACACCAAACAAACTAAGAAGTAATGTGTTGAACCATTTTAGATTTTTTCAGTACACTAATGTTAGCTTGTTTAATTCTTAACTGTGGAGGAGTGGAGACCATATAGACCTGCAATGTAACAATACAGGAAGATCTTCCACCAAAAATACACAAACTTTGCACAGCAGTCACAGTTCAGGGCTTGAACGATAGTGACTTTTTAGATGTCTTCAAGTGTGTCATCACTTTAAGAGTTCTACTCCAGAGATGTTAAAAGTTATTAGTACCCACAACGTCAACTGTGGAATCATAAAGGGCATAGAATAATATCAAAACTTTATGAGGGACTTCAAGGAGAAAACAAGTAGCACCTACATTAAACAAAAATGTAAAAAGGATACAGTTGCATTACAGAGGAAATCTGGACAAGATATTGCAGAGCAGATTTTTTACACCCATTCAGCAGCCACATCACTGTGAAACAATGTTGAAAATTACTTTTGAGGAAATGCCCCTAAACAGCCTTCTTTTGTTAACATTTTTAAAGGTCTTTCTCTTCTTAATTAGGGCCCGAGCACAGCGAGGCCCTATTGTATTTCGAATGCTGAACGACGTTGAAGAGTAAATCGCATTTTCCACAGCCCAAATCCCCCCCAAAACTCACGAAAATTTGCCTACCCCCCCAATGTCAGGCGTAAAATTACGTATTTTGGAGGTGTCACACATGCACGCGCGCATACGCCTCCATAGCGCCACCTAGGTGCGCGTTTTTGCCGGTGCCCCTCGCCACGGTTTCGCCCACGTGCACGAAACTCGGTGGGAGTATGTAACATGCCCAGACGCACAAAAAAGTCTCTTGGTGCCCCGGGCGACAGTGAAGCGTACGGCGTCCAATTTTGCTCAGATTTGGCCTTTTCCCGTTTTTGCCTCATTTCCAGGGGTCGCATTTGAACGAACTCCTCCTAGGGATTTCATCCGATGTGCTTGAAACTTGCCGTGTGTGTTCTCAAGGCCTCGACAATGAAAAGTTATCAAAATCACAACTTTTTATCAGAGGGCGTGGCCGTGACGGTGCGTCAAATTCGACGCTGCCGATTTTTTCACAAAAAACAAGACTCCATTGACTTTTGGGCTGATTTTCGGGCAAAAGTGTGCGGCTATCATATACTTTGTCACAGCTGTCTGAAATTTGTTGTGATTGTTAACAGCAGTATTATGCACAATCCGGCTGCATAATTAATGAGGGGGCGGGGCAAAAGCGCTCTATAGCGCCCCCTTGAATTTTTTTTTCAAACAGCACAGTTTTGGACACAGAATTATGAAACTCAGCCACTGTGTACAACATGGCAGGACCTACAAAAAAAATCTATTGTCCAAAACTGTGGGCGGGGCTGTTTGAAAGAAAAAATCAGTGGCGAAGGCGCCGATTTCGATGTGAGCTCATATCTCAGGAACGCTTTGGCGAAACGGAACCAAATTTGATGTCATGCTTCGAGGCCCTGTCCCCAGTCCAGGAAACAAATATGGTGTCATTTTGTCTCTAGGGGGCGCTATAATTACCAAAACATTGTTTTTGCTCATATCTCCTGAAGTGTTTGTATTTGAAATGAAATTGTGATATCCACAGATACTGTGGGTTGCCCCATTGATAGTTGATGCCAACTTTTCATGTTAGCCAATCGCTGTTGGCGGCAACGCCACCAGACAGGACGTTTGCTCATATCTCGGCAACGCTTTGACCTCCGAAGACCAAATTCGGTCACGGGCATCAAGACCGGCCCCAAAGTGTGCCAATAACATTTGGTGTCATTTGTCCACTAGGAGGCGCTGTAATTAACAAAATTGCATGTGAGCTCATATCTCAGGAACGCTTCGGCCAAACGGAACCAAATTTGATGTCATGCTTCGAGGCGCTGTCCCCAGTCCAGGAAACAAATATGGTGTCATTTCGTCTCTAGGGGGCGCTATAATTACCAAAACATTTTTTTTGCTCATATCTCCTGAAGTGTTTTAAATGAAATTGTGATATCCACAGTACTGGAGATGAAAGGATCAGCGTCTCCTGATCTGTTTGGGACATAAAGTCCTTAACTCTGGATATGTCCTTAAGTTGGTAGAAGGCTGTTTTGGTGACTGATTTTATGTGACTCCTGAAGGCCAGATCTGAGTCTATGAGAGCTGTCTGAAACTTCTTGTGGTTATTAAGACCGATATTATAAAGAACGATATTATGCACATTTCGACGTGCACACATTTCAACGTGTGCATATCTGCGAGGGCCCGACCATCGCTGCTTGCAGCTTTAATTTGTTATTATTATTCTATTATTATCTTATTCTTTGTTTGTTTTTTTATCCTATGTTCTGTTTGTTAAGTTTGTTCTTTAAAAGATGGATCACTGTGTAATATTACCAAACAATGATAACTGAAAAGCTAAAAAGTAAAAAAAGAAAGAAAGAAAGAAAATCTATGTGCACCCCCATGATCTGAACATGTTGTTGTGTTTGGTTTAAAAATATGAATAATAATAAATTAAAAAAAACAGAAAAACAAGTGATCTTTGCTAGATGGCATGTGGTAACTTCCATTTATGCTGAACATTTTAACTTCTTTGTCAGTTTACAACATTTATGAGTGAAATTGCTAAACATTCTAATAACAATTTGCCGAGTGAGCCATTCAATAAGATTAAAGACACATTTGTGTCATGGCAGTGATACAGAAGTCAGCACAAATCATGTTAAAGAATATACATGCTATAGCTTTGCAGCAATCAAACATAAAGTCTATGAAAATCTATTAAATTTAACTCTGACCTAAACTGCAATAGTTGTGTGTGTAGTCAGTCCCTGTTGTGCAGACGACAAACGTGCAGACAGAAGCACGGCCAAAGCAAATCATTTCTGCATGCATGTTAAAAATTAGAGCAAAGTTAGTTAGTGTGTCTTGTATTTCTGTCCTCCAACAGAAATGACAAACAGGAAGTTATTAAAAGAGGAAGAACGATGGACAACAAAAGGAGGAAAGAGAAAGAAAGGGGAGGAAAGCACTTACCCTTCAATCCGGCTACAAGATAGCAGGGTCAGGGTTTAGAAGAAGGAAGGAAGACAGAAGAGAGAACAGAGAAAAAAAGGAAGAAGGAACAAACAGAGAAACATAAAGACACACAGCAAAGCCACCAACATTTTAACAGTACAGCAGTCCTACAACAAAGAGCAAAGCAGCACACAGAAAGAATAACAGTAACAGTTGAAAACATGTACAGCAGGAAGAGGACAAAGTAAGGACATCATTGGCTATGTCAAAAATGTTGCGAGGACAACTGTACAGTAAGAGATAGAGTGAGACATTGAGCACAAGAAGCTGTGAATGATAAAGAGAAGACTAGACTGCTTTATTCTTTTTTAGTTTGCCTGATTGCTCTTGTTATAAACAGTATACACACAGCAGCCTTCACATTCATTGTATGAAAATGTAACAGTCACATAAAGTGCACACTCAAAATGTCTTTGATAAAATGGATGCTCCTTCATCAAGCACAAAAACTTTCGATAAAATAAATAAGAATCTGAGAGCTGAAAACTTACAGAACTGAGATATGGGTGCATCGAGCTGTGGCGCTGTGCCGCCCCTCGAGTTAAGTTTCTGGACCTGGGTGGGAGGAACTGGCTTGTGTGACTGCCCAGTGGCTCGGTACATGGCCTGCACCCACAGGATCCGGTCCTGCTCATCATCGCTGGCAAATATTACAGTGTCACCTTCTTTCACAGCGTTGAAAAACGTCCGGCCGCCATCTAGACCTGAAGGATGGACAGAGGGAGGGGAGGTCGATGCATTTGTGATGAGCCCGTTTGGTACATGACCTCATCATTAAGTAGTCCTGCTCTAACAGGTGCAACAAAACTATCAGGACAGAGATTTGTACACACCCACACTAATCAGGAAACAGACGTGAACACACGGTGTGGGTGTGCAGGTTTTAACAACAAATTTGCACTTCAAGCTGTGACACTTGTCCTCCCTTAACATCGTTTTTGTCATGCACTGCGTGATGTGCTTGTTGTTACCTGGCTGGGGGTCGGTATAGTCCACAGTGTAGCCATCCAGTTGGAGGAGCTCCACAGGTTCGGCCTTCTTCTCTCTGTAGCTGCACATGGCAAATGTGTACTGACTCACCTGGACCAATCACAGAGAGAGAAGCGTTCACTCATCAGCTAGCTCACGGAATACATTAAATATGGATGTATAAGTCAGCCATTTACCACACAAGCCATTCCTGTCTCGTATTTGCTATGTCACAGCAAACCACAAGGCAACATTATCATACGACAAACATCAGGAAGTATGCACTGACAAAAATGGGGGGTTCAGGGTGGTGGGCTGTAGTCAACTAGTTGGCAGTTATGTTATTACTGAAATTTAGAAGAAATAAGCATCATCTTAAGTGTGATGTGATTGTAGGACCAGCATACAGTCACAGTACATTCAGTACATCAACCATCAGATATCCTGAACTTATTCAAGTGCTTCATTAACCATTAGTGATAGAAAAGGAGTTTTGGTTGGTTTTCATGGGAAGGTTCAGTCTGAACAGGTGACGTTAATACTAAATATTTTTCTTTTATTCACCTGATCATCAAGAGTCCAGATTTTGTCTCCTGAAATAAATGAATTATGACAACTTAGGATGTGTGTCATTAATAGCTCGATTTCTCCACATTCACTTTCCCTCAGCATTTGGTATTATGTAATATCGCATGTATGGAATGTCGCAGAGTGGCTACTTGGAGAAGGAAAGTGGGCGAGGAAGGAGTGGGGGAAATGAAATGGAACTCACTTGCCCGTGTACAATTTCAGCCCAAGCTACTATGGATTGATCACCAGCTATAGATTTAGTATGACACTGCTTTGTACAGGATTCCTTTCAATGAAAGGTTTTTTTATTTTCATTCAGACGTCAAATATGTAAACTGACATGTTGAATAATGTGCACCGGCCCTGATAAATAAAGAAAATAATCGGTTTTATGTACATTACTACCACCTAACCATTGCATCAAGGCCCTGACCATGGCCTTGGATTAAAATGAAAATGTTGTTACTCAAAAAAAGACCAAGGGTGCAGTGTGAAATGACCTGGAAGTATTAACGTGGACGCCATGATAAGAGCTGTTTGAATTCTCTAAACTGTTAAGGAAAAGAGCTTCAGTGCTTCCTTTTTTATCTCCTTTAGCATAGGATACACTGGACCATCCTTTAAGAAAGGAAAGGAGGTAATGCCGTCCCACAGTTCCGCTTGGTCATTCACAACCAGACAAAAAAAACATCAGTGTATTTAAACAGTGTGATGCAGACTGCAGCAGAGAGAGAGAGCATATGAATATGAACAGATGTGTTGACGTGATGTAAAAACTTTGATCCTGAAGTGTGTTCTGTTGTTGACTGTGGAGCTGCGTTCACACACAGAGTTAAAAAACTGTTTGTAACTGTGACATGCAGTGTCCTGCAGGGTGAGCAACCATACTCAGTGTGACAAACTTCTGTGACAGGTGGACAATATTCATTTATTATTTGAACTCTGACGTTGATAATGAAAGTCAGATTTTTCACTGGGTTGTCCACGTTTATATTTCCTGCATGAATCAACATGGTCAAAGCGCACAGGGAGTATCTAGATGAGTGTTTTGTAGTCCATCTGCTGGACTTTGAAGTTTTATCACAGATCACATCAATAACATTCACCGTCTCTTGATGACGTAGTCCAGTGTAAGTGCAGTCAGATTTTCTGAACACTGCGGTCCTCTTTTCCTAAGTCCTCATGAATTCTCCTCTCCTCCATTTTTTTGACTATTTGACCATACCCCCAGTCTCTTTAGATACCATTGCTCCAGAACATACAAAAAACTAGCTGAACAGAAAACATCAGCAGTAACTAACAAAGCTGTGATCCACCTGAGAGAAAGGATATCAATAACAAAATCAATGCTTGCAAAGCCTGGGCTCTACATGCCAACAAACACTTCACAAAACAAACACCAAACTGAGACTCTTTCTGCAAATTCTTTCTTCACATATAACAAAAGACTCCACATAATGCATGCACAGTATCAGAATCATCTGCTAATTATAAAAATAAAAAACAAAAAATAGCTGTGACATGCTCCATAATAATAATAATAATAATAATAATACTAATAATAATAATAATAATAATCATAAAATAATAATAATAAAGCCCCCTCATCCAGCCTTGAAATGGAGAGGCCATCACAGGCAGACCTGGCTCCCCAGACCAGAAAGACTGTGCACCCACTGCACACAACAGGAAGTGTAAACTGAGTTGCACTTTTTTTACTACCTGCCTGTACCAAGACATTAACTGCACACAGATTACAACCCCCCCAGAAAGACAGCCAATGAAATACAACCAGCATGAAGACCTGCGCGCAGGCTGCACTGTGCTGATGTACAGACACATACTGACTGTGCATACCTACAGAACACGTCTTCAAAAACATTCCTATGTTGCAGTGTTTATAAAGTTCTCCCATATTTGTATTTCGATTTTTTTTTAATGAAGGCTTAGGGTTTAATGTTTCTATTTTTATTTATGTGTATATTATTGTTATTATTTTTATTATTATTATTGAGTGATAACGTACTACATGATCATTTGTATTTATCATGTGTGAGGTTTTGGGTTTGTATGTGACAGCTGTGTTACTTTTAGTGGACCTCTCATTGTGTGTGCATGTGTGTTATGATAATGACATTATAATAAAGTGAAGTGGTTGAATTAGAAGGTTAACTTGAAGAGGTGTGGCTGAATGTAGCACTGATAATAGGAGTAAAGATGTGTTCATGACCAGCAATAATGAGCTGTGTGTGTGTGTGTGTGTGTGTGTGTGTGTGTGTGTGTGTGTAAGGTTGCCGAGTTTTGTCATGTGACAGTTGCTTATATAGCTGCAGCTATATGTTGCTAGACTTTAGCATTTTAGAAAACATGAGCTTCCCTTGTTGAAATTGTGACTTTGGAAACTAGAAATAAAATAAACCGGATATGACATGATGCAGCCTCTTGGATGGAGCAAAAAATCTTCACATCCACAACATGGTGCACGGTTTAAAATAGAACCAAGATAAATGAAATCCAGATGCACAGCCAGTTCCTGATTCTTTATCAAAATGATTAAACAGTGAAGTTGATTGCTGTTAGTTTGCAGGTATTCTCTCCAGCTGAGTTCTAGTACCACCGTCACTAAAACACTTTCACAGACAAAATATCACATTTCACCTGAAAGACTGTGACTGATCACATTCATTCACTCTTTCTATTTTGGACTCTACCATGAGCTTTCCTCTGGCGCCTCTCTCAGACTCATATATGAACTTCACCCAGAAGATGTATCTCATTTGCTACAGACATTCATGCTCCCAGAGGATGAATCAGTGGGCTTTTCTTTAGTGGCACCCTCAGGACAAGCAAAGTGAATTGTCCCCTCCATCACTCTCATATTGTGTGGTGTAATGTAACCTACACTGGAGACAGCAGAGCGTCACAGTCACGTCACTAAAACGCCAGTATTGACCCATGAATCAGTGTAACCCTGGCTTAGGTTAGTGGCTGTGGTCTTGTCACTACTCCCTGTGTTGGTAACAGAAAGTGTAGTGACTACTGTAGCTGCCAGTCATACCCGCCTGTCGTCACAAATCACCAGGCCCAGCCGATCTGCCACTGCTTCCACCTCTGCTGCTGCAAGTGGCAGCTCTCACTCAAGCTGCAGCTGCATTCTCTGTGTGTGTGTGTGTGTGTGTGTGTGTGTGTGTTTGTGTGTGACAAATGAGATTCCCTACAAGAGCACTGATGAGACCTGAGGCCAAGTAGAGAATGGAGGGAACCGGACCCGACTCTCCAGCAGCTCCCTGGCCTCCAGGATACCACAGTGGCAAATCAGAATCTAAACCGACCCCCACCTCCTCCACCCATACCCCAAAACACCAGCTTCCTCTCTCTGAGAACTGTCAGTCATCAGAGAGAGAGAGAGAGAAGAAGAAGAGAGACAGCGATTAAGAATGAGATGAGAAGATGAAGTCGTTTATATTCACATCATTACAGGAAACACATGGACATGAATACTGGAGATGATTTGCTGGATGTGGCATGTGTGTTCACAAACAAACTTCAGAGGCCAAAAGCAAAAATGTCTGTCCAAACCCTGACATGGGCTCAGAGTGGAGCCAAAACTATACATACATACATATACAGTTAGAATGCAGAATGGATACTGGATAATATTCATTTTGATATCAAAGTAACGACCTGGGCGTTACAGAAGTGAGTGAACTCAAGCTAAGTCAACTAAATTGAAATAGTCTGAATTAAACTAAACTGAACAGAAAAAAATTTAATAATCCAAATGAAATTCTGTGGTCTCAAATAAAGAGCAATCACTAAATAGAAATTAAATCAACTGAAGTGCAGAGCTGCATTTCAGCTGAATTAACGTGAACTGAAATGAACTGAAGTGACAGATGTGGACATGCAGTATGTGCAATTAAATTCAGTCCACCACAAACACGCAAGCTTTGGCTGATCTGTAATCTGCCATGGATGCTCTGAGGATGGGCAGCTCAGGCCACAACCACTGTACTCATCATGAACTGATGGAGAAGGAGGAGGAGAGAGGATGAGGGGTGATTTAAGGACAGACAGGAAGAGTGGAGGAAGAGGAAGGAAGAAATGACAGGCAAGTGATAAACAACAGGGAGAAGTGAGAGGGGACGATGGGGAAATGAGGCGGAAGTAGATGATGTGGAGGAGGGAAAGAGAGATACATGAAGATAGGGGGAAGAATGAGAAGAGACAGGGAGTGGATGAAAAGAGGGGAAAAGAAGTGATGCAGAGAGTATCATCAGTTGGTTGTACTACTACTAAGGATTCTTTTAAACTCACATGTATGCATGTAAACATACAACCCAACAAATGCAGATTTATTTGCTGTATCATCAGAAGTCTGAGATGGAACATGTTCTGATCCAGGTTCTTATCATCTCGCTCCTATTGCAATTCTCTCCTAGTGTGCAGGCATCCAACCTCTGCAGTTCATCCAGAAAGCAGCCCAGCCCATTTTTACCCAAATTACCCAAGTTCTCCCACATACTCCTCCCAACCCTGCACTGGCTACCAGTGTCTGTTCAAATCTGATCCCTGGGATCCTGCTACTTGCCTACTGTTCTGCAATTGGCCCAGGGCCATCCTACATCCAGGACAGGGTGGAACCAGACACCCCAGCCTTTCCACATTGCTCTGCTACTGCCAACAGGCTTGCTACTCCAAGCAACAAAATCAAGTCTATCTGACTCACCTTTCTCAAACATCTCAAGCATCAGATTTGCAAAAGAGCGTGCAAATACATGGAAACAGAAATATACAATACTGTAGTATCAATGTATGATAATGTAAGATAATCATAATAAGATACGATAATCTCATGCATTTAATAGAACAACCTCATTTATGAGCTTGTTTAATTCTTAAATTATTAATATAATTATTATGAATTATATTCTATCTGTGTTTTGGTCTTGTTGTACACCACATTCCACTGGCACAGGAAGTAATCACTTAACATGTCATGTACAATGTGAGTACTGCATTCATATATAAACCTGGAACTGGTCCCTTCATTTGAATTTCATTTACAGACTGAAAGTTTTTAATATGATGGTATCACAAGTGTATATATTGGACACATTAATGGATGAAAGTCAAAGTGTGTGGTGGTGAAGACACAATGAACACAAGAAGGATGGACGTACTTTACATGAGACAGACAGACAGACAAAAAAAATGCAACATCTGGAAAACAGAAACAAAAAGTGCATGTATACTCAAACACACACGGCAAAAACCAGATAGAGTCTGTGCTCCTCAAGACAAACATCCATGCACATCCACAGACAGACATAAAAAACAAACACACACACACACACACACAGAGAGAGACATGAGTGCACAGTCTATTGACCAGTATTTGTCACTTGCTATATATTTAGCTGGGAGCAAGTGAGAGGCTTCAAGTTGGCGGCGCTCAGGCTTTTCTAGCTGCAAGTGTTAGGCCAGCTAGTGTTCACTCGACTTTGTCAATCCCCTGTCAACTTGTAGCTCTGAGACATATCCTCTGCAACACACAAGAGACAAGCTGCCCCCTCCACCCACCCCCCCTCCCCTGCTGCTGCTCACCTCCCAATGCAGAGCCACCAGGAAATGGCCGCTACCACCCTCCAATACCCCCCAACCCACCACCCTCATCTCCTGACAAAAGCCTGCTTGGCTTCTCCATCATTCCTCTGACAGCCGAGGGAAGACAGCTTGGCAGCATCTCTCTGTCTCGCTGCACACACAACTTGTGGCCGGTGAAAATATTAGCGCAGAGCTGATGTTGAAGGCTGCTCAGGGTTCTGATAAATAGAAAGCAACAACCAAAAAAACATTCTCATATATTTGTTCTCTAATCAGATAATTAATGGAGCTCTAAATATGATTTTATTACCTTCAACCAGTCAGTCAGTGACATGCCTACTTTGATATACTGAGATATAAAAACTGTAAAGTCTGATTCATTTCTATTCTAGTTATCTAAACAAAGGCAGTGGGCAGTTTAACAGACAGAACCTGGTTGGTAAAGAACCAGGCCATGGCCCAGTCAACATGTTTGGATCCCTGATTTACCATAGCTGCTAAGCAGTAGAATAGCTTCTTAGACAACATACAAATCTTAGATAAATTATCAATCTTTCTTAACTTCATTAGAAAGAAATTCATTGTTGATATACAAGATATACTTTTGTCAGATATTAAAACTTAGATAATGAAAGTTCTCTAAAATCGTGTCTATCTGCATCTGTGTCTATCAACTTAAACATGTCATGTGTTCTTAACTGTGTCTGCTTCACTAGCCTCAGTGCAAAGTCCCAAATGTTGAATAAACATGTGTCATATGTGCCAGAGTTCAGCTAGAATAACGACCACGTAAATTTAGGCCAAAATAGAGTTGCAAGAAAAATTTACTGTAAAGTTAAATCATATTATATATTGAATTAATCTCCAGAATTATTATGTTAAAAAATATACATTATAATTTCAGTCCAATTTTCTGTTTTGTTTTGTCAAACCAGCAGTCAAAACACAAAAATATTTAATATCACATAAAAATATGAAAAGCAGAAAGCCTTCACATGTCAGTGGATAGAACCACTTCTTGCTTTAAAATGATGCAGAATAGTCAGATATTAATTTTCTTTCATTTGACTGACTGATTCATTTAATAACCATCTCTGTAAAATGTATATATGAGCTGACAAAGATAGTTTGAGTGCACAGTACAGTGTAGAGTATGCTCTACAGTAAATGGATGACAAAGAAACAAGGCTACATTTTATCCTCATAACATCAAATAAATATCAAAATATATTAAACCACTAAAGCCTGCAGCTCACACAGCTGCATTGACAAAATACATTTCCTTTCGTGACTGGCAACGTGACAACCTAAAGACAAGTGATGCCACTGCTCATTCAAACACCTAAGCCGCTGTTACAGTGTACCATTTGTTGTGGTTGTGTCTCACAGTAAACTGTGTAGTGAAAGCATGCCTCTGTTATTACGTGCTTACCTGAACCAGCACAAAGAACCTTTTCTTCCATCTTTTCCACACATTTTTGCCAATGGCCCAAAGGTACCTGTGGGAATATAAAAAATAAATGAATAAAAAAAAAACACTAAGTCGGCTGTTGTAAACTGGATGAAATGTTTCTGCACTGCCATGACGTCTGATGCACCGGGCCGTATCTGCAGAAAGCACACAGAGTGGCAGTGTAGTGCCTCTACTAACCTCTCCTGGTAAAATACCATTACTGCAACCAGCAAGCACTCATGTTTTAAGAGTCATGGCACGTTTCCAAACTCATTCTTCTGTTCTTTATTTAGTGTTTTTGTTTTAGCTGACAGAACTTTCTTGGGGCAGACATTTGTCATAGCTGGAAAATCACAATACTGTAACTAATATCATCAACAATGCCGCTTTTCTATGTAAGTGTCCTTGTAAGTGTCTGTGAGGCAACACGGACAGTACCTGAGCCCCGAAACTGGAACATCTGAAATGGGATGCAGCCATCATTACCTGCGTATGCCAGGTAAAAATGTCTGCTCTGTAATAATAACTCAATAATAATGAAGCATAGATTATGGGCAATATGTCAATGATTCTTAACGTTCATACTGGACTGGGCAATATTATGAACTCCTCACATATTTTTTTTTTTACATAAAATCCTTGACAGTAATACACATTATAGATTTCTAAGGACAATTATAAAGGACTTTCAGAAACTATCTGAGAAACTATGATAATTAATGTGAATCAGAACTGACCTTGTTATTGGTTATGTTGGTTATGTTTCATGAATTCCTTTGACTGATTTTTAACATCCTTACTCTTGTGAAGCACAGTGACATTCCTCTGTGAAAGGAGCTACACTAAATAAACTTGTTACCCGTTCCATCTGTCCTCAACATCCAGAATTCTTATTAAACCTCTGAAGGAAATATTGTTGTGGCTTGGTCTTTGCTGCATATCACATGTTTGTGCCGCAGAGGCTGATGAAATCAGAACACAAATGAAAGAGCTTCATTTGATCTTTTCACAGATCAACTGTCTGATTTATAGGCTGTGGCCCTGCAATACACAGGGAGATAATAGTGCTAAGATATAACACATGATAATTCATGTGTTATATCTTATGCTGACACATTGTCTAATTTAGGTCAAGTGGTGATTTTTATATTTAAGACTCCCCAAACTCCTCAGTGTAAATCACTTGCTAAAGTTTCTGTTAAATCTCCCATTAGAAGTGTCTTACTGTTAAAGTATTTTCACTAATGACTGGTACATCTGCCCCATACAGTATATATCTATAGCTGGAACATGCCCATAAGTTACATGTTTTATTGTGCATCAGATGGAAAATTCTACATATTTCTTCCATGAATTTCAGGGTATTCCAATTGGTATCTCTGGAAACTTTGAGAGCAACACTTTGATATTAAAAAGGTCAATAATAATTTGAAGGTGCAGCAAAATTTAGTAAAGTAAAAGCCACAGATTTGAAAGCAAAGGAACAAACAAATGACAGTACTGAGGCTTGTTTCGAAGGACAGAAAAGGGCTTTTGTTATAAAAGAACATCTGAGGGTGAGGACCCCGGTTTGATTTGTCTCTGCTACCCGCAGCCTAACTGTCGGCCTCCCCGCTTTAGTCCACTTCAGCTTGCCTCAGCGTGCCTTTCCCCCCGGTCGCTCCCAGAGCTGCTTCTGCCTGTCGTCCTAAATAAACCAGCATCCATGAGGCAACACGTGAGGGCCCTCCCTGTGTGCTGTGCACAGAGCGGTAACAGTAACAGAGGCGGTGTGGGCACTATACAGGGCAGCCCAGCAGCCTCCTCCAAGGCACCCAAAAGAAAGCATATGGAGGGGAGTGGAGGGGGTGGGGAGGTGGCAGAGTAGCAGCTCCTCGAAGCTAAAGACAGAGCAGGAAGGGTGCGTGTACCATTGAAGGCAAAACACTGCCACACAACTCCAGTTGGCATTTGTTTTCCCCTGCAGACCGTCACTGTAGGCTTCCAGTCATTAACCTCCCTCATGATGGACGGTCAGCGCTGTCCAATCACATGCCTCATTCATGTTTGTTCAAATGTGTCTTTGTATCTGAGGAAAAGCACCCATAGTCTTTGTTACACCATGGGGACACCACATTTATCCAACCATAGTCTTTGTCTTGATGCTAGCAACAACACCCCAGATGACTTTGAGAGTACAGAGGTACAGAGCCCCCATCAGCAAAGAGGTCATGCAGCGCCATAATGACCCATGGGTGTGGTCATACCATCATCACGGTCATGCTCAGTTGTGGTAACACTTGTTCACAGTGTATGCTTGGCCCAAGACCAGCAGTCTGACTGTGCCATCAGGTAGGCAAGGTACACTTTCACTGGACTTTAGAGTGAATACACAGACCTACATTAGCTTAGAACTCTGCCCAGCTCCTGCGTGTATGTTTAATGATTGTAACCAGAATGCTTTCATTGGTTCTTCTTTGTTCATTACGTGAAAATTTAATCTGTTAGAGTGCCTGAGCTCGACCGAGCCATGAATTGTGTGAGCCATGGGATAACTTCTTAAATAGGGCTGCTTCATTGAGCTCTGATAAACGTCCACATCGGCAGTCTTACTCATTTCAGTGCACCAGTGAAGTAATCAAAGGGAACACAGTGTCTTGTTTATTTGGATTTAACATCTCTGACAATGATATTGCAGAGTGTAGATTCATGTCCAGTCTGCCACAGACCACACACACCTCCAGCTACACTCAGTTATTCTGAACGTTTAGACCTCACAGCAGACAGCTTGACATGTCACAGCAGGAAAAATACAAATGCAACTAATAACAGCAACAATGGCTCAGGTACATTATTCAATTGAGCCAGCACACACTATACCAAGACATCCTAAGTGGAATGCAGCCATTATTAATGTTTAACACACATAGCTCTCATAAAGGTCTGTTAGGTTACACGTCATCAACTGACAGACAGCAGATGTTTTGACACAGGTGCATTGAAATAATGCTGCATCCCAATTAGCTTGACCAGTTCCATCCCTGAAACAGAGATGTCATTAATATAATGTGATATGTGACCGATGATAAGTCAGTCAGAGGGACACGTGTAAATGGTCCTACATTGCATGTTAAAGAACAGGCCACACAGTCCTGAAGAGAAGTGTCCAGTTCAGTCAAAGATCTTTCATCATCTTTAACAGACCCTTTTCACGACATGTCGTGCTTCCTTCCTTCCTGCCTCCTGCTGGCTCTACTATTAAGGGACCCAGAAGTCATGTCAGTGGAATTGTATTGGTATACTGTGAGTCCATCACTATCACTGTATAAAATGTGAGCCTATCCTCACAAATATCATTTGTCTTACTGCTGTGGAAAATGAAATCTGTGCAGTTACAACTGACAACCACAAGAGGGAGGCAGAACATTATCTTTTGATGGAGGCAGCTGTAGTAAAACATCTTTCAGAGTGCTGTACACTGAAGTTTAAAGATGCAGTGATAAGACACTTTGACAGCTACCATAGGTCTGTATACTTCAAGGACTCTACAGGAACACTTTGGTCATCTCCTGACCTCAACCAACATAAAACTGCTTTCATTGACACCTGAGAACTATAGGGCAGAAAGAATAAACAGCCTATTTGGTTTTTAACTGAACTGTTATACTTGTTCAAGCACCTGTATTGACCTTCCCCCAGAAAAGATGAGAACTTTTGTGGCCAGTACCACCCTGATAATATCTCTTTGGTACTTTCCCAGACAGACACAAGAACCATGAACTAAGAAAGAAACTTTAACCAACAATTTACATTTGAACAACACACAGTCACAGCCTGGAGGTGGAAATGAACCTGACACCTAATCCTCAGTCTTCTGTTTGTCTCCTGATCAATACATATTTATGAATGCTGCCTTCTTTAAAAAGAGCAATGCTACATTTCAGTGCTATGATATCATTTCAGAACTTTATGAACCATATATATATATATATATATAAATCTGATACATAAGAAAAGAGTATCCATTTCATTTCATAATCTTTGGGAACAGCATCTCACTTACCCACAATGCTTCATGTTCTGTGGTTTGTCCATGCGAATGGCCAGTTTGATCTTGAGGTCATTGTCTGGGCAGCCTTTAGACACGGTCATCTTGTGGAGCTCAGACTGTTTGGGACTGTTGGGAGTCGGATGGAGCACAACCTGGAAGAGGCAAATAATAAGCTATACAACATATATATGTGTACAGAGGTGGTACCAACTAAAATGAATGAATGAATTATCATTTCTTACCTTTCCTAGCTCTTTATCTTCCAGGGCCAGCACTCCTGTGCTTTCAGTAAACAGCTTCACCTTCACAGCAGGTAACGGCTGGGTGGTGGTGAAGTCACCCTGGGTACCCCAACTACACACACACAAACACACACACAAACACACAGATACAACAAGAAAGAAGGAAAACAGAGACCTTAAGGCAACATTGTACAACTTTCCTACCATAAAGTGACAGATCATTTTTAAATCATTTTGATGCTACACTGACGTGTAATCAGGTGAAAGTTGTCTCGTTTCTGTGTCATGTCTTTTCTCCCATGCGTCTTTGTGCTCCATGTAGAAGCTCCACCAACTATTTGACTGACGTCTTTGTGCTCCATGTAGAAGCTCCACCAACTATTTGACTGATATGGTGAAACTGGATCATATTTTATGGATAAAATGTGGACAGTGAAGTAAACTGCTGCCAACTGTAACTGCTGTTAGCTAATGCTAGCTCAGTTTGTTAGCTGGGCTGTGAGCTCAGAGCACCGGGGCATTGTTAGTGTTTGTACCACAGGCGTTGTGGACCACCGGGAGGAGGAAGGTTTCAGGCACAGGCTGTGGGACTGACTTAGTCGTTGGCAAGAGCCTAGTGAAATAAAAGGCTGAAAGTCTGAAAAGAAATTGGCCACTTATGCATTTCAATTACATAGAAAATTTCCATCCATTTGAATCACATAGTTTAATATAAATGAACTAACAAATTTAATGTGAAGCAAGTAATAAGATTTATGTAATAGTACTAATAAACTCAAAATGACTGCATTCATTTTCTCTGTTGGGTTTGAGAAAACACATTGGCTTTATTAATACTGAATGCATAAACCTGGTTACTGTGCAGAAGAAGCACATTGAGTTTGGAATGTTTGGAATTAACCTGGATTTGGAATAAACCTGCCTCCTGTGTGTACTACTCGCAGCTGGAGAGGGTCAGCCTACTATATTCTAATGTCTGACATAATGATGGTACTTGGAGAACCTAATATCATCTGAGGTGGTACCACAGTGGAACACTGATTTAATACCACAGCTTTTCAGACCAAATCGAGTTTATTGTCACATAATCATGCACAGAGCTACATTCAGCATAGCCTAATTCTTTCTCTGCAATTTAAACTGTCCTAATTAGGATGACTGTGCAGCACCCAGGAACCAACTCCACCTCTAAACAAGCTCAGAGGCAACAAAGTTCATGTGTGATGGTGGGGGAAACCAGAACACCCTGAGAAAACCCATGCAAGCATCCCCAGCCAGGAGTTAAAAGTTGTTGTTCTCAGGAGGAAGCTCTGCATTTGGACCTTTCAGTGCCAGTGACTCATTGTGCTCTCAGGTAAGATATTTGTGAATATGGCCCCTGGTGGCTAAAAGTTAACAGCTAAGAAACACAGCAGCTGCAGTGTGTTGCTGCACCTGTGTCAGTGTATTAACAACATGACATCTGCTATGATAGAAATTCATCCACTGGGGCTTTTCACATAAAACACTGCTGCGTGTTTCCTTGTTGTTTGCATAGATTGATATGAGGCCTGTGCTTGACTGACCCAGTAATGATGTTTCCACTGGAGAAGACCATTTAACATCCATCTGTCCCACCCACATCTCAGATGTTACTCACATCCTCTTGTGTGCAGAGCACACAGAAACTCAAGTCACCAACAGGCAGAGTCAAATAAATATTGTAGATGGAAACAGCAGTCAAGTGGAGGTTAGATGAGAGAAATCAAGAGACTTTCTATTTGCATTTCATCTATTAACCCAGCCTGGCATCACCAAGGTCCACTGAGGAAATGTCTGCACAAATGTTTGGTTGTCTGAATCACTGACTGCAGAGTCCGTGACATTCCACAGGATTCTGTGTTAAGGTTCACTATAAAATATTAAGCTGCTTAACCAACCATCATACTAAGAGAAATATAAAGCCTGTAGAGGCCATGGCTCTAATTGTTTTTTAGAAATGAATTTCTTGGTTAACACACACACAGTCTGTTCTCTCATCCCAACATTTATCAGTCTATTTCCCAAATGATAACAAGCTTTGTTATCTCATAACTGACATAACCCAAACTGTCGTCTGCTCTGCTCAAAAGGAGATCAAATCACACTGCCTTTTCCTGATTATTACAGATTCTAATGTGGTATTCATTTGTACATTAGCAGACATAAGGCAGTCTCTGCCAATTATGTTTCCTCTCACATTCGACATGAGCAGATTACAGTTATTATACTGCTGCAGCCTCCTGAAACTGTGTTACTGTACTGTTACTGAACAAAATGTCCCCGCAATGTTCCTACAGGAACTGATACTAACTGATTAACAGTGTACAGTGGCCACCAGCCAATTAGACACAATCTTAGCAATATTGTTTAATATTCCTTTAGGGACTAATAATGTTCCTGTGGTAGTCAACAGTTTACTTAATACAGAGGGGTGAGAAGGGGATTTTTTAAAAATCTATACATACCATAACAAATAATAATAATAATAATAATAATAATAATAATAACAACAATAATAATAATTTAACTGAGTCAAGACAACAGCTTATGAAATAAAATAATATAAAATAGGCTCAGAAAATATTAATTATATACAGCTGCTTTTTTAATTCCACAATTGTTGTGAAACGATGGTGGCTGTCAAAATATTTTTCTCAACAGTGCTACTGCAGGCTGCATGAAGCTTTTTAGGCCTGTAAATGCAGCATTCTCAAAATTATCTGAATTTCAACTACGGTGTTTCTCTAAATTACTGTAAAGAAACTCAATTCCCACAAAAACTGCAGTGGTTCTAAGAATGTCCATTTGTGTTACACTTTCTCAGTCCTCATATTTGCCAGAACACAAAGCCAGGCTTGATTTTTGTTCAGCGTCTGCACAATTAAAGAGGCCAGCTGACAGTGAGAAGCAGTGTTTCCAGCCAGGATCTAGTCTCCTGTGACAGGCCATTTTCCCATCACTTACTCCAACTGTACTCATAGAACAGCTTGAACTATTAAACACTAACAAACAAGACTTAATCCAGAGGAACAGGAAGTGTAAGTGATGAGAGAATGAATGAAGCGTTGTCACTTTAATTGGTGCTTAATTATGCTAATAATAATGTAAATGATGAAAAGGCAAACAGCTTTGTTTCCTCAGTGAATCATGTAATAAAACATTCCTCCCCCTGACTCTAAACACTGTGGAGAACAAACTTTCTCACTGACAATATAAGATTTTCATCCACACATGACAATGTGTAACACAGTCTGTCCCTGACCTAAAATCACAGGGAAGAGCCCAAAATATAAACACTTGATTTAACATGAAATTGCCTGAGACTAAACCTACATGTGAATGCTAGAGGAGGTCGTGGAGGTGGAGGTGAATGGTGCCGGAGAGTTGTAGTATGTACACTGAGCACCAGCCTGACTATGTCCTGAAAAGCTGAATGAGATAGGACTTGGGATTGACTGATATATGGAACCTGACTATTCACACCTGCCTGAGTCATAACAAAGCTCTATTTAAAGCTTCAGTGCTCTATTCACAGAATATGGCAAAAATAAATATAATATTGATAATAAAAAAATAAGACTTTTACATCTACAGCCTATGTTAAACCCTCATGTTTATTTTACTGTAGGCCAGAATGGAGAAACCAAACACTAGCTGTATATCAGGCGTGTTTTTCAGACACCTTTCTTCCTTCAACATTTAGTACGAGAGGCTGAAATCAACAACTACACCGTTAGATGCTGCTAAAACCTACACACCTACACACTACACACACTTTGTTTTTGATACAAGTTTGAGTTTCAGAGGGCACAATCCTGCACAACACTACAGGCATAGCACATTGCACATAGCATTCATATTTGATCATGGACACAGAGTGGTCGTCAGGTGAAACAGTTATTTGACCAGTAGATGGCAGTATGTAATTTTACTGAAGCTCTGTTTACTAAACCCGTCTCAAAAAAGCTTCACTTACCCTGATGTGGAGTGAAGGTGTGTGTGTGTGTGTGTGTGTGTGTGTGTGTGTGTGTGTGTGTGTGTTTGTGTGTGTGTGTGTGTGTGTGTGTGTGTGTGTGTGTTTGTGTATGTGTGTGTGTGTGTGTGTGTGTGTGTGTGTTTGTGTATGTGTGTGTGTGTGTGTGCACACGTGCATGCTATACATACGTGGGTTTCGAGGCCTCAGCTTGGTCTGTCTGCAATTTGTGTCCCCCCTCCACCTCCATGGTGCAGTAAACAATTCTGTTTGGAGCCAGTGACTTCAAACCCTGCACCTCCATGATCACAACCTGCAACAGACAAACACATACACACAAAGAGAGGGGGGTGGTGACACTGGTGACTCTTAGTGTTAACTTGACTGTTACTGAAATAAATGGCTGTCAGGCAGTGAGGAAAGCAAAAGCAAGGACAATTAAACACTGACAACAAAATATGACACATCATTATATCTCCGCCCATCTTTACCATCACTTACATTATAGGTGAGGTGTAACAGAATACAGGAAGCACCATTGATTGAATTGTGCTAATGACCCTGAGAAAAATAAAGTAACCTGCAAAATAAAGCTTGTCTTGAAAGCAGCTCAAAATGACGTGTACGAACAGGAATTTAGAGAAAGAAGATAATAAAGCAGACGCTGTCTCTTGAGATCAAGGTTTTGTCAGTGTTTTGTCAGATGACTGCATGAGTGCTGCTTACATTTAAGGCTTAGTGCTCAGTGCTGTGGTAGACAACATGTATGACCCTCCATCTAAACAATATTGTATCTATGTGCAGTTTGAGCATGAGCAGCGTCAGTGTGGAAAACAACATGTTGCAGAATCAAGTTCAATTTGTTTGTTGTCATGTGACAATTCCAGTGAGGCAGTCATTGGTCATGATTCATCTTAATCATGGACCTGAGGTACCAGGACATTCTTCATTTACCCACACAGATTATCCTCTGTGAACTAAATGAATCAGAATCAGAAAGAGAATCAAGTTTATTGCCAAGTAGGTTTGCACTTACAAGGAATTTGACTTAGTGTACTGTAGTTGGTGCAGAATAAACATTAGGTAAAAAGAAAAATATAAAAAAATATAGGCAGATAAAAAAGTATTAAAATATAAACACTATAAATATATATAGAATATCTTCTAAAAACAAAGGATCTGTAGTGCAAGCTAACGTGCAAGTATATTACAGTATAGTTCACACTATATTCACAGAATGCTATAAATACTATAAATAATACTATAAATGTGCAGATAGATAAATGAATATATAAAATGCTGCTCTTGATGGGAAATATAAAGTATTTTTTTTGTATTTGAGTCTGCAGAAGAGTTTTATTTGTTTGCTCACTTCAAAGCTGCAGAATTCCAGTTTTGTGAGCTGAGAACAGAGTAAACTCATTTGTCAAATTGTCTGACTTCACTTTCAGAATCAGCCAAAACAGATGATTAGTGGGAAACATGTAAAACTGACTTACTTACATTGTAAATCTCAACATGCTCACTTTCAGATCTTGCAGATTGATTAGTGTTTCTGCTAATCATCTCAATAGTTCTGTCATTAGTAAGCTACTATACTATACATGTGTCTAGTGGATTTATGTTGACACTTGAATGAAGCAGAGAATTGTCTAAGCCTCTGGGAGCTGAAGCCAGTCTACTGAGCCTTGCCAGACCTCGATGAGAGAAGTACAAATGGTGGGTAGGTGCTGCCATGCTAAAGAAAACATTCATTGTATGAAAGATAGAATTTCTCCCACCTCACCCACATTGTATTTTTTTATACTGTAGATAAGATGGAAAAGTGCCTCTTCTATCTGAGATGTAAGAAACAATCAACGGGAAGGCAGTCAAATAATCACAGGCCTGCTTGACTGTTCTGCTTTGTGGACCCATGTGGAGGATAAACACTCACAGAACCTGCACGGACACAGGATCTGGACAGGCAATTTATCAAGTGAATAGTGAGGGGATACTGTATCCGTCTCCTTGTCCTTTTCAATATAGACCTGCCTGTCAACCAATTACGGAGAGGTTCAAAAAGTCTGTCAGTCAGTTGAGATCCTGAGAGACATTTCCTCTCATTAGCAACTCCTGACACTCCTGACAAACCATCCATGGTTCATGAGGAAAAACACTGTGGTGGATTCATATGACAGCGGTTGGGCTGAAATCAGAAAATAGCTTTTTTTGACAGTTTACTCCAGGCAACAGGAACAAGACTCTTTATGTCTACACCTGCACCACCCTGACTATCAGTGCCTTGCTTACAGTCTTTTGCATTGCCAAATTGTGTAAAAATGTGTTATGTGTGACACATTTCTACCAAAGTAGAAATATTAGAATATAGAAATGATCACCACATGCTCTGCAAAATACTGGAGGTTTGTTTTTGCCCCATGGTGCTACAGCACCACTGTAATAGCACTATGGAGCAGTGTTGTTAATGTGTGGGTCTCTGTTTCGTTTGGATCCTGCTCATGAGGACACAGGCGACATGATGCACTTTCATGCTGATGGTTTTACGCTGTTCCATTGATTGAGAGTCTGAGGTAGTAACTCACCAACAAACATAGCAATGCCTCAACACAGATAAGGAAGCATGGATATACTGCATGCATGGATATACTATATGCTTGAGGACTGAACATTGCAACATGTTTGTTAGACCGCACAGTTCTTACTCTGTTAAGTCCAAGGCTAATCTCTCTAAATTTTCTCTAATCTCTCGAAGTTTTCAGGTGATCAGAGGCTCCTCCTCATTGTTTCCCTCTGGCACCTGTTTGGAGGCCTTTAGAGCTCTGGGTAGCTCCACCCACACTCTCTCTCTCACACTGCAGCTTGGGCCTGCTGCAGTACCACCAGCCTCCACCTTTTGTCTTCATGGTTATCCTTGGTTTTGACTTTTGGCTACAATAAAAGTAACTCTAGCTGCATTGGCTGTTGTTTGTCACCTTTGATGCTTCCCAAGAGCCGGGGTCGTAACATACTCCCGGAGGATGATTCTGCTTTGGTAACTAACCCAGATCTTATTATTTAGGGAATGTGTTATGAATATTCATGATCCCCAGAGTCCTACACTACTACTCTATTCTACTGGTACGGGGTCAAGGCAGGCATTTACATTGGGGAATTAATGCACATTTTGTAAAGAACATACTTTAATATATGACTTAAAGTACATCTGGATCCCACAGAGGCTCTTTTATACTCAACAACATTGTTGGTGATATGTCAGAATAAAATCTGTGCTGCATATCTGTGCTGCTACTCCCTATTAACTTTAGTATACAGTACTGGTCGTGTTGTTAAATGCCTTTAAGGGTACTCTGAGGCCCACTAGAAATATTCAGACAGATTTTATCCTTATCCTAAATAATGAGCCCTTTCCATTTTGGACAGTGCCAATCCACATCCAAACTGTTGTCACTCATCTAGAAGGGAGTTCCCCCGTCATCTACCTTCTTCTAACTAGAAACACCACATAAGTACTGATAATGCCAACAATCTCTCAGTCAAGAAGTCCACCAACCTCCAGGGTAAAGGACAGGACCACGTCAGATTTGGACAGCGTGTTCTCGTCCTCCTGGCCCATGTCCATGATGGAGGTGTTGTGGCCTCGCTTCAGCTTCTGCAGCTTGAACTCTCCTCCCTTGGACACCGGCATGCTCTCCAGGTTGGCCATCAGCAGGTTGACAGAAGATCGCAGCTCCTCAATGAACATGGCCTCCATCTCTCTAGATGCAAATCTGGGAAACCTTCCACCATGCTGACCAAAACAGGAAGGCAACCAATTCATTTATGAGCAGTCTATCAATGTATCCCTTCCAATCCATCATTAATCCTTCATCCATGTCCCTTACCCGAGCGATCTGGTCTGCCATTTGCAGTCGTCCATCCAGCTCTCTTCTGATCTGGGCTGCTTGCTCATCAGGATTGTCAAGCTGGGAAAGTAATAGTAATTAGTACAATAAAAATAATGGCGAATGACATCATAAACACAGGGGGAAATCTGCACTTTACAGATACATTTTTTACACAGTACTTGAATTGGACGACCGGCATCTCTGACTGAAAATGAAACCAAAATGTTGTTGTTGAAAATGATTCAGAAGACTCCCTGCTGCCCACATTGTCACATTCAGCTGCTTGCTACAGAAAAAAAAAAAATGTCACCATTTTGTTGCAATTCCAGCTCGGTCTGATTTCCAGTTTTTCTGTTCCAGTTAGCTGCAGCACTAGCAAAATCTGCAACTGCACACACAGCCATGTGTCCATGCATTCACACACACAATGTCATGCTATGTGAATCTGTTTAGAAGTTATGGGCCTTTTTTGTTTGAGGCCATTTTCATGGCCACACCCCCTTTTTGCCAAAGAGCATGAACACATACACACCTTGTCACACACACTTCTTAATTTCAGCCTCCAAGGGTGGAAACTGAAGGTGCCAAAGGGTGGGGACATTTTTGTGGACCTGACAGAGCGACTGACAGAGTTGCTGGTCACTGATAACAAGTAAGCTGAAGAGTCAGGTGATAATTGGATGTGGGTTTATCACTACGAATGACCTCTTTAGTAATTAGATCCATTGTTGTAAAAAAAATGCTTAATGCAGGTTTAAGGCTGCTTTCAGGTTGTGGCCATGGTTTAAAGGAACCAACATTTACTGTTGGTAGACGATTGGGAACAGAAGTCTGTGGTGTCAGTCACTTTTACATTCAGCAAACAACAAATGCTCTAACTTTGTTCCAAGATATAAGTGGTAGTGTCACTTTGGAAAAGGTCATCAGAGAGTTCATTTAAGAACAGAATCAGAGGTTATGGATTTAAGAAACTGCCAGTTAAAAATGTCTTCATAAATCCACCAGCACATTCAGTTCAACATGGTGTAGGATGCTGCTACAGCTTTTGGAACAAGGCCAATCATAAAAAAAAAAAGATATTTTGCTTTTAAATGAAATTTTGACAGGAATTGAGTTCCCTCTGGCTGTTATCGGGCTGCTGACTTCCCCGTTTCCTATAAGCTGTTGATCCAAGGAATGCCTCATGTCTTCACAGGGGGGCAGATGGTAGAGGAAGCGTGGGCAGGCAGGGCCGTTTGGAGCAGGGAGATGAAACAGCCTGCTGCTGGGGGAAGCCAGGAAGCGTTTTAACTGACGGACAACCCGCCACGAACAATATGTCAAAAGACAAACTCTGATTACCTCATTTAACCTGGGTGAAAACATATTCTGTTGTCCTCTAAGGTGTTTTACAGATTTTCTAAGCTGGTTCATTGCAGATGAAGACATCAGATTCTGTTTTCTGTTTCTTTAAAAATAAAAATAAAAAAACTGCTCCAGGTAAATTCAATATATTAATGTGAATGGTGTCTCTGAACTCACAGAGTGTTACCAACTCTACTTCATAGAGCTAAGAAGAACTTTCTTAGCTCATTGTTTTAATTTTATTACCTCAACTATGCTTGTTTGGTCTTGCTTATTAACCTCATTTCCAGCAGCAGCATGCAGCTGTTCCCGGAAAAAAAGTTGTAATAAACTCCCTGCGCACGACCTGCCGAGCATCAAAGAGCAGACAGAGTAGCTGGTGAACACATACGGCAGATATCTATGGGCTGAAATATGTGCCACCAGAAACTGAATCTGAATCATTTATATTTGAATTGCTTAACTTGAATAACTGCATTAAAACTGAATTTGAATCACATAATTTGAATGTGTATTGTTCAATTTAAATCATTGCATTGAAAAACTGAATCTGAATTGTAATTTGAAATTAAATTTATTAGTTTGGAACTGACATTCATTTCTCACAATTCAAATTCAGTTCTCACAATTCAAATTCAGTTCTCACAATTCAAATTCAGTTCTCACAGTTCAAATTCAGTTCTCACAGTTCAAATTCAGTTCTCACAATTCAAATTCAGTTCCACAATTAAATTCAGTTCTCACAATTCAAATATTTCTCCACAATTCAATTAATTTCTCACATCAAATTCAGTTCTCACAGTTCTAATTCAGTTCTCACGTTCACATTCGTCTCACAGTTTTTAATTTAAATTCAGTTCTCACAATTCAAATTCAGTTCTCACAGTTCAAATTCAGTTCTCACAATTCAAATTCAGTTCTCACAGTTCAAATTCAGTTCTCAAAGTTCAAATTCAGTTCTCACAGTTCAAATTCAGTTCTCACAATTCAAATTCAGTTCTCACAATTCAAATTCAGTTCTCACAGTTCAAATTCAGTTCTCACAGTTCAAATTCAGTTCTCACAGTTCAAATTCAGTTCTCACAATTCAAATTCAGTTCTCACAATTCAAATTAATTTCTCACAGTTCAGATTCAGTTCTCACAGTTCAGATTCAGTTCTCACAGTTCAAATTCAGTTCTCACAATTCTATTTGAGACAAACATCCAGGTAGTTTAGGCAGAGCAATCCAGCGCAGATACATAGGCATGTGTGTGTGTGTGTGTGTGTGTGTGTGCCACGGCAGTTGCCGGTGTCTGGGGCAGTTGCCACTGCCCTAATTTAACCATTGAATATATTTGAGAAAGCATGTTGTAATCATGATACACTATAGAGGAAATAGGTCACAGTAAATGATTATTTATAAAATAAAAAATAAAAACAGCAGTGGTTGCCGTGACATGTCAGTGGCAGCTGTGCCACACAGCAGCAGTGGTTGAGAGATGAATTAACCTTTGTGTCATGGACACATTTGTCCAATTCTGATAGTGGTTTCATGGTGGCTTTAGCAAGAGCCTTGAAAATTGGTAAAGGTTAATAATTTTTCACATATTTTTGAATTCCAAACTCAATCCTGTATGACACCTTCCAACACTTTTTTTCCCTTTTTTTTCTCCATGAATCATCTTCTAATCCACTTCTCATCTATTAAGCCGATTGATTTAATTCATTTCAGACTTTCCAATATACTGAATGTTAATTGAATTTGGTTTGTGGGGATTATAACAGTCTTGGATATGTCATGAGTAACAAGGTTGATTTCCAGGGTTTTTTTTGTTTTTTTTTGTAGCATCAGATTAAAGAAATGCAAACCAATGGAGAAAAACTGTAAAAACAATGAACTGAAGTCTATGAGGCAATGGCATAAAATGGCAATGTGTGCACATGACACAGACTAGCACACACGCACACACACGTACACACACACCTGTGCCTTTGAATTAAGGCCTTGTAGAGGTCCAGCTTAGCGTGTTTAAGAAAAATATGTCAGGAACTAAATTCTGACAAATCATAGGTGTGGAAACTCTTTCTTTGTTTATACAGGGTATAAGAGAGGGTATAAATGTGGGCATCTCCAGAGCTCTACATTTCTCTTAACCCTGGCAAAATGGATCCATTGGAGGAGGAGGGCAATTCAAATTCAAATATAAATGATTCAGTTTTTGTTTCTCGTGGCACATATTTCAGCCCATAGATATCTGTTTACAGAGATCACTGTAGTGTAGATAAAAATGGAAGAAAACTGACCAAAAATATACTTTTAGTATACTATTAGTATTAGTATTATACTAAGTATTATTATACTAGTATACTATACTGGGGTCACATTAATGCGTGTAGTGTGAGTGTAGCATGAGCTGCACAGCAGTGCAGCAGTATTCTGCAGTACTGAGACGGTTGAAAAAAAGCCTCCTGGGTGGACAAGCCTCACATCTGGTTGGAATTACACACTACTTTTGTAGCTTGTTGCTGAAGCAGTGTGTAATCTCAATTTCACAATTATGCTCCCATTTTACGCTCTGAGATATTTAATCTAAATTGACTAGTCTTAACTGATCCTGCTGACACTGAATTCAAACCCATTTACCTACTGCTGCTTTACATTAAAAGCATTCCAACAGTGAATCAATGTGGGGCTTTTATTGTGAAGAGGTTACTGGGGATGCAGTGCTATAATAATATAATATTGTCCTCACAGCATGATATGGTCTCTGTTCTTTGATTATTTTATTTTCAGCTCAGTGCAGGTATCAAGACTCATATTGAAAAATAGCATTATTGGTTTCCCATGTTAGACAGTTGGCTTGAGGATGTAGGATGTATATTTCTATCATATATGTTAATTTTTTTTTTGACTGACCGTGAAGAATTAGGCTCATCCATTACCTTGGAAAATGTCTTGTATCCTTTCTCTGATTTCTCTTTTCCAGAATGTACTTTTTGAACCAGCCTGGTGACAGACAGGTAAGTGGAAGAGAACAGGCAGGTACAAGAGACTGATGGGATTGTTCTCTCACTCTGTCTCTCTCACTCCATCTCTTATCCCCTCTCTCTCTCTTCCTCACCCTCTCACTCTTCTGTCCTTGCTATTGATTTTCACCCACTGTCTGCATTAACATCTTGCCAGAACACCCACTCCTGCTGTTACCACTGACTGAGGAGCCCGTTTGAATTACTGCTGCCTCCCAGGCATGCATGGCACACACAAACACACACAAACAGAATGCACACGTCAAAAAGTGTGCAGAGAAATATGCATTCTCATATTGTTAATCTCTGTCTCTAATATCCAGAGAGAGAGCAGCACCCACACATCACAGAGAAAATGGTGCGGCTGGTGTCAGATTGAAGGCATGCCACACTTTCTTTCTCCTTTTTTGTTTTCACATTAAAGATGTGAAAAAAATTGTGAAATATACTTCCAGTCTGCAGCTCCAATCAACAATATGAGTCTGGACTTCATACAAAGCTGCAGGCTGTCCTTTACCTAGGGTAACCTGAACAAAAGGATGGAAACATTTCCTGATCTTCTTACTCTGTTGGTTGTGAGTGCCACTTACAGTAGCTTCAGTTTGGTCATACATTCTAACACACTTGTGTTGATCACTACATTTGACTGATGTGTTTAGGGAACCTTCGCAGATGTGTTGGGAGTTAATGTTCATACGGACCTGGCATGAACAGAGGACTCACACATGCTTTAGTATTCATTAGTTTGTCTGCATACGCAGATACGTCCCACATATGCACACAGGAAACAAGATGGCAACCTCACGAGAGCAAGAGGAAGATACACAGTTCTTGTGTGTGTCACTGTTTAACAAGTATAGAACCAATACAGTACACATACAACACAGCACACATACTGTAAAGACTGCAACTCTCTCATTAGATAGCTATTCACCCGGAGACAGTTACTCTGGTTTAGACAGTTATGAGTGAGAGTTTAAGCAGTTAGTTTAGTTTAGTTGGCTGGCTGTGTACCGCTCTGTAAGTTACACTAGAAATGAATGTGAATTAACACCGTTTCCATTATTAGCTTAATGTGTGACAGATTTCATCAGTACATGTCATAGAGCTGCCTTATGAATTCACAAATACATATCAGTAATGGACCCATAACTTAAAGTGTTAGAAAAGTTGGTACTATAATGCCCAATCACATAAATGGCAATACACTTTAGAAATAAGATTGGCTTTCTTCCTGATGGTGGTCCCAAAGAGGTGCAATAACCCCCCACAGAATGTTAAAACTCCCTGTTGAGTCTTGATCAGCAGGGAACAAAAAGGGAGTCTAGTGAAAACCTCCAAAACAACAGAGCCTGTTCTGCTGTCCCTTGTGGACCTGCTGATATGCTCCCTTGAAAAAGTCTCTTTTCTACTGACAGAGCTCAGCTCCTTTGTTGCTCTTAAACACTATTTTCAAAGACAAGGCCTTTACCAAATGTGTCACCGAAAGAACTACTTCTAACAGCAGTTTACTCCTCTCCAATTTTTTTTACAAGCAGGTGCAATGTTAAGAGTCTACACCCAAGAAAAACAGTAAGTATGTTCGGTAAGTGACAAAACATCTAGTGACTATTAGAATTATGAGCCTTGTCCATCTTCACCATGTCCCCAAGTCTTATGAAACCCTAACACCGAAAATACACAGCATGCGGAACGGCTCAGGAACGGCTCTGCTCCGGAACGACAGCATACTCCGCCATCTACCAACTCACACATAATCTGTTTGTGTTTGTGTCATGCGTCGCGAGAACGCATGACATTTTGCGAATTCATGCATAATCGCGTGATATTGCCAGCTGTAGTCTCTTTGCCCCTCTAATGGCATTCCACGCCGCATCTTTTTTCTGGCGTCCTTATAAAAAGGATGTGAGGTGTCATAAATGATAGGTTGATTTTGGACCTCCTGAATCAACTTCTCCTCATCCATGGTGTCGACGGGGTGAAAAGACACCTGAAAACCTCTGACCTGTTGACCTCATTTCGGCCCTGCGCATTATAAAGTGTTATTGTAATTAGACGCGATCCGCGAGGACACAGAGTATTTTATTTCGAAAATAAACCAGGGTTTTATTTTGTATTTTGTAGCCGATTTCCTTCCCCAAACAATCTGCTCTGTGCTGAATTTATGCGCTGTGTTCCGGCGTCCGGGAAAAATAGAAGCTCTGTGTATGTGTTGAGGAGGGCTGCCGGTTGCCGGAGTCGTGACACAGTGGGACCGGAGACACATTGACTGACAAAGTAACAATTTTAACCCAAACCATGATCTCTCACTAAACCTTACCATGTTTTGTTCATACTCAAACCTAACCAAATAATAATGATACTAGATTTTTAAGAGCAGGAGAGAAGCCCCAGCTACAACTAAAGTTAGGTCACCACTGCCAACAAGTGGCAATTGGAAATGTTCATGCTGCAACTCACAGAGCCCTGGGAAGATCGTATGGAAGCCAAAGAGAGGAGGTGCACCAAGAAGCTTCAGAGGCATGTGAAAGAGTGCAGAAGGCAAGGCTGGAGAACTTGCTGTGAGCCTGTGGAGGTGGGCTGCTGAGGATTTGCAGGGTGCTCACTCTGCAAGGCATTTACTGGGCATCGCTGGAGAGGCAAAAAAGAAGGCCATCAAAACTGCTACTGAAGTTACAGAGAAAGCCAGTGAGTGGCTTCGGATCAAGAGCGTAGATTTGAGGGCAAATGCTGCTGAGAAGCAATCTTTCATCTTTATTCTACATTGTAGAAATTGTTGGCCCTGTTGAAAGCATAAAGGCACATTTCTCAGACTTAATCACATCTTCAGTTCAAACAAGGAAGTTTACAGTGTACAGTACTGTAAAACAGCAGAACCAATGCAACTAATCATGACCGCTGCACACAAACAAGTCCACCTCTTCAGGCTCAGTGTTTGTTGGATCTACTCTTGGGAGACCCCATCTCTGCTGGCATGCATTATGAAAGAGAAAATCCGACAATCACGCGGCTTCACACAGTAGCTGGCCAGATGTGTGTAGATGTGTGAAAACACATGTCAATTTTCATGTAAACAATGAACCGTGATGATATAATGATGATATCTATTAAGAAAACATCGCCACTAAAAACATTTTCCATGTATCAGAGCTACTGCTGTCTGCAGTGTGTTCATGCTGTTTGACAGGTGTGAGGATACTGTGTGTGGAGGTGATGATGGGCACAGGTGGAGCGTTTGGGTCAGTGAGCTGAGCCAGGTCATCGACTGAGGAACTCTGGCTCACAGCGTTTCTGCTTCAATAAACAACAGAGAACCTAAACCTGTTGTCATGACTACTGGTCCCCCACTTGGTTTCACTCACTGACTCTCACTCTGTCACACACACAAACATGGAACATCAAGGATACGTTTTTTGATTATTACTGCACAATATTTAGATGTACAGTACAGTACTACTTTTAAGAATAATTTAATGTTTTTTAATCTTTGCGACTTTAAATGATAAATGTAAGATCATGCTCATGAAACTTGAAACGTATCATGTCAAAAACAACAAACAATCTAATTAGACACATGTCAAAATGTGCCAGCCTTCACTGATTGTGTTCCTACCTGACACACTTTTTTAAATTTATCGTTTTTCAATCACGGTTATTTTTCACTTAATTTAATAAGTAGGGGTGTAATCTGTTTGCTGTTGTATGCATGATGTTCCTCTATTTGGCACCATTCAGTCAACATCTGGTTCCTGCAGCCTCATTTCACCGCACAGTCCTGGGGTCCAGTCCAGTGTTCCCTGCCTCCCTCCTTCAGTCCCTCAGCAGAGGCCTTGAACCTGACCTCCCCATGAGCTCCTCTTCTGCTGTCTGTACACCGAGCACCTTGATCTCTTTTGTTTTGTTCCAAAACTCAGACACTATTTTCGTTTTGGTATCCTGTGAGACTTTGCTATGATTGTAAAAAAAAGAAAGAAAATTGTTACTATATATCCTATTCTATATATATAAGATTATATATCTATATATCTCATATATATATATATATATATATATATATATATATATATATATCTATGGACGTTTAAGCCTTTCAATAAACAAAATGATGATATACACACACACACACACATACACACACACACACACACACACACACACACACATGCACATGCACACGCACACACACACGCACACACACGGCAGCATCGGGCAGCTTGAAGCACGAAGCACACAGTGAAGCCTGCAAAGTGTGTGTTCTTAAGCGTGTGAATAAAATAAAAATGTTAAAGAGTCACCTGTCTGTGTCGTGTCAGTTGCTGACGTATCCATGCTGGCAGCAGACCTGCCACAATGTGTCAACATGTGTCCTGCAAAAAATGCCTCATGCAGCCTTATATTACTGCTTTTTACTGTTGTCTCACTGTGTCAAGAAGTTGAACTTAACTTTTAATAAATATAAATATGGATGTAGCAGGAAAGTCATAGGTGTAACTAATGATATGAGATAGAGACTGCCAGTAAGCCATGCCAGTGAGGCAGTCTGAGCAATACCAGAGCTCTGTAACTGCAATACATAAATGTAATAATTGCTCCTCTGCTTGACAACTGAATTCTTGCTGGGAGATAGTTTGAGATAACAAAATAAATTGTGGTTTGTTTGTTTTTCTGAATTGACATTTGACAAAAATCTCACTTTCAGCACCAAAAATCTCCAGTCAGTGATCATCATCAGGCAAACATGGAAGAAGGAAAAATACACAGATTCCTTTCAGGGGCATGAGTATGACATGAGTACATCATTACAAATCCACAGTGCTGAACCACGCTTTAGAAGCAAATTCATAAATTCTCAACGTATCAAAAAATAATTTCAAGTTTCAGATTTCCTGTAATAACTTCTGTGTGCATGTGTGTATAACCCTTCCCTCTACTGCCCCGACACATACATCTCCAGTAAAACTCTTGAACTGAGCCTGTCTGACAATCTGTACACTTTTATAAATTAATTTTGCTAATAAGTCATTGTTCCGTAACAAGTTTAGCCTCTGAGTCTGAGTCTGTCCGTGCAGATGCATAGTGGCACTATGAAGCAGTAGTCAGTGAGGTATTTTTACTCTGGATCCCACAGTCAAGATGGCAGCAAAGATAAAACATGTCTGGTAATTAATCTGCAGATGCTCCTGCAACCGCGAGAGGCTCAAATGTGCACAGAAAATATTAGGATGGTATGTGCAGTAGTATGCACAATAAGCTGTTGACATACATGAATATATACAAACCAAACTAAGACTAATCCCCTTCCCACGTCTGAACCTCACCTCAGCTAGTGGTGCACCGCTGGAAACGATGGTTTTCAGAGCACAGCGGTGCCGATGTTGTGTTGTGTTTGAAAGGGCCTTTACGCCTGGTGCAGATAATTAAATCTGAGCCGTCTCAGGCTGTATCAGTTCAGCCGAGCATTACAATGAACGCAGTTGTTACAAATTGATCCGATCGTGTATGATGGCAAATCACTCCCTGTAGTGCACTTCAGTTAGTTTCCAACATTTTGTCTGAGGGTCTATATTCTCAGTATTAAATAAATACCTTATACAAACACAGCACATGAAACTACATAGCTACTTATATTATTTTTATATTGATACCAAATTTTTTAATTCAGAAAATCAAATACATTAAATGTCTTTTTTTCTATCAAGCATCTGTGTGGTTGGTACAAACTTATGTTAGGTATGTTAGCTGGGTAACTGTACAAGTCCTGGCACATTTATACTTGAACTAAGAATACTGATAGATCTCCATCATCAGCATCAACATTAGATTAATAACCTCCCTGCCCCCACTCCTCCTGATCCTCTTCCCACTGAGGTTGCTCCATCATCTGGATGGATTAACAGGCCCAAACCCTGATAGTGATTAAAAGAAAAGCAATCACTCGCCCTTAATTCAGATAAGAGGACAAGTGTTGGCATGGCAAGGGGGGAGCGGTGGCCTCTGTGTACAGTTGTCATAGCGACCACATACAAGTGGATAAAGGGCACTAGGGAGTGTTTGCGTGTGTTTGTTTTTGTGTGTGTGTGTGTGTGTGTGTGTGTGTGTGTGCGTGTGTGTGTGTGTGTGTGTGTGTGTGTGTGTGTGTGTGTGTGTGTGTATGCATACAATTAATATGTTTGAAGAATGACTTTGAGGTATATGTCATGATCAGTACACATTTCATATCTCTCTCAAACACACACACATACACACACACACACACAGCGAGGTCAAACACAGAGCTTTAACCGTGGAGATATGCTTCAAAGTGTTCCAGGCCTCTGTTTGACCAGCAGCAGTTCTTTGATGAAGCACAGCCGTGGGTTATTTGGTCTCTCCTCTGTCATTTGTGTTATCAGAGCAAATATGCACAGGGAATACAAGAGTTTCACAGCAATACCGTGTGCTTGTACTGATTATCAACCGCAATACATGTCCTACCCTGCCTGGTTACCTTTCATGAACAGCAAGCAGGGAGAGAATTTACAGACTGACACAGAATGAGAGAAAAAGTGGAGCTTACAAAGTGGAGAAAGCTGTTGAAAATTGCAGATAATGACAGGCTCACATCTGCAATTGCATCTCGTGTCACTCAGATAAATGGGAAACACTGTTGGAAAATTATGGACAAAAGGGCAAAGCCTTTGCAACTGCATCTTGACTTAAAATTGGATTTAGCAAAAGTTCACAGAGTCCTGTTGCCTCCTCAGAATTGTTGCACAGTGTGTGTGAATGCTGTGGCTGCACAGGCACTTATACCTCACAGTGTCAATTTGAGAGAATTTTGTTAACTAAACTTTTAAAAAGATAAATTCTAGCATAGGACTGCCACTAGAGGTTAACATTAGGTCATACTCAGACATTTGATCAGATGATTATGTCAGGTCAGTCTAGTCAATCCAATTATTATTTTAAAAATACTTTGCTTACATACAGAATGTAGGTGAAGTCTGGAAGAGAAGGACACCCAGTGATATTTCATTTGTAATGATATAAAACTAAAAAGCTGCACATTTGATGAGCTGGAAACAAGATGACTTTTAACGAATGATCAGAATCATAAACTGTTGCAAATATACACACTATCACAGCTGGGTTTGTTTTGTTGACCTGTTTTATTAGCCCCTGTGATGATACTTTTACTTGATCAATGATGATTAAAGGATAAATGAACATAAGAATAATGACTCTCTCTTACAGCTGCTGATATTTATCCATGCGGACAGTTCTGGTTTCATTTGTCAGGGTTTGAACACTTAGATTATTTTTCAGTGGATTCATGGGCTGACTGAGCCTTCACCATGCTTTTCTGCATGTTGTCTCCAGTCTATTGTGACCAGTTACAGGCTTTCAGTGGCTGCTGACTCCACCACACACCTAATGGCTAAAACCCATCTGATAAAAAGGAAAGAACACCCACTCTCTTCTTCCCTCACTACATATCCGCTACGATGGCCCACAATTCAATTTGTCTCCCAGCTCCAGCCATCATTACTGCCAAAGGCACATTCATCAAAAGAGATGTGCCTCTCTTTTTGACCCCGCTGCTCTTTATATGATGTGTGCAGTTTGTTAGAGAGCAATCATCTCATTTGCTGCTCTGGGGTGTTCACATCCCTGTTTGAACTAATGGTACAAACAACACGGCTGCAACATACATGTAGCTCACAGAAAGCCACATAATACACACATTATGAACAACACACTGCATTTTTTTACTTAACTTGTCCTTTTAGCAGTTATTGCTAAGGTGAATTTATTTTCTACGCTAAATGAAAACTAGATTTACAGACAGATGAGCTGCAGTGTAGCTACACCCACATACAACTCAGCAGAATGTCTTCAAACACGGTTGTGAAAATACCCTGCAGGTTCAAGCTAGATATGAGACAATGAGTAGATATGTTTCCATTCACCTGAAGGTAGAGGTGAGGTGAAAAAGTTGTTGGAGGATGTGGAAATAAAGTTTTTGAATAGATCTTTAGTATATCCACTCACCATTGTTGATTGTTAAGTGCAGCGACCATAAATGTCCTTTAATGCATCACTCTCTCCTTTCCTGTTATATCACTATTGTAGTTAATGAAGTCTTAAAATGAATTAATACAGTTGTCTCTCGCTATAACGCGGTTCACTTTTCGCGGACTCGCTGTTTCGCGGATTTTTTTAGTGTAATTTTGCATGCTTTTTTTTACAGTGTACTGTACAGTATGAATGCGCATTGTGTTCTGCGTCCTGATTAACTAAGAGAGTACTGTACAAAATGCGTGTAAAAAGGTGTATAAAAGTGTGTGGTTAGGGGTTTTACGGCCTTAAAACATGTAGAATAATAGTAAAACTTACTTCACGGATTTAGTTTATTGCGGGTTATTTTTAGAACGTATCCCCGCGATAAACGAGGGACCACGGTACATCAAAAAAATGACATGTTAAAATCAAGACTTTTTGCACCTTCCACCATGATCAGCCTCATTTGCATGTTTCTTGGGTTGATCTATAGAGAAGAGAGCATCTGGCTCCTTGTGCGTGGGCCAGACAGCAGTCCACTAATGAAGGCTGCAACATTTTGCTTTGAAACACATTTGGGGGGGGCTCTTCAAAAGCATCCGACCCCAGCCGCAGGCAGCAAAAGATGGCAGCAGGGGACAAATCCCATTCCAGCTGCCATGACCAACCAGCGTCATCTCCAGGTTATACACACTCTACATTAGCTTGCTGCATAGCACCAAAGTCAAGACATACGCTTGTGTGGCAAGGGATGGTTTAACATCTCGTTAAGTGGAGGGATTTCCAAGATCACAATGTGGATTATGGGATTACCTCGTACACTGTACTGTGGGTTTGCATTGATAGCCTGTGCAAATGATTTGGATGAGTTAGACACACATAAGAAATATTTGTACAGAAGTTACTTGGCATCATCTTTTAAACTCAGCAAGCCACCTGTCAGTACTTTCAGAAGGCTTTACATATTGTGGAATTACTGAAGACTCAGAAATCATCGCCATCTCCACTCCATCAGTGCACGCTCTTTTACAAAGTGATCATATGTCTTGAGTGAGATTAGTTATTTAACCATGGCTTGGTGCTGTTGGATTTTAATTGGCAGTTATTAACCACAGAGTGCAGCTCCTACACCAAGAAGCCAATATTTACTCTGAGCACTGATAACTGGAAAACAAACGGCTCATTTCTTGTAATGCCTGGGCCTCCCTTCCTGTCTGCCTCCTTCTAATCACCAACAATAAATTAAACAGTCCAACTGCCTCATCCTCCTCTATTTCCATTTTACACCCCCTCACACACCACCGCCCTGTCTCATTTCTGTCCTCTCTCCTGCTCTTGATCCTCGACAAGCCCTATAGTGTGGCTGCACCTTGGCTTTCACCTCCATATGACTGATATTTTGAATCCATACTTGAGATGTAGGCTTTGTTTTATAAATAGATGATGACTAAAGACCAACTGTTGATGTTAATTTTATCTAAGACATCAATGATCCTCTTCCTTTAATGCTTGATATGACTTATTTTTTGGTGATGATGTTGGTACCGTAATTTCATTGGTTCGTTATCTAAAATAAGAGTAGTTTGTCATGTCATGTTAATTACATTACACCTAATAAGTATTTTGAGCTCAATAATAATAACGGTCCACCTCAGTAAAGGCTCACTGGCACCTGTATGGCTGACATTAAAAATGTAAATAAGTGCTCCACACATTATTTTACAATTCATAGTAGCTAAGTACGTCTTTGGCCTAAGATCAGGCTCACGTGGTGAATAAGAACACTGCATAGTTGTTGGATGGATCCAGAGTGTAAGAAAGCCTTTCGGACAGTCGTATGTATGATTGGACTTAAGAATAAAAATATAGCATATATTAAGATAACTAAATCAGGACTGCAGAGCAGCATCACAAATTCATAGTAACAGCCCCACAATGGCCAACAAGACCTTCTATTATCCCTTCCCCCACATCTCCTTTCAGATCTGTATTACAACAGACTGCAGCAGATTTCTCAGCTTACAGCTCATTAATTCAAAGTGGTTACTCCAGAAAAAGCAATTGTCCGTGACAAGTGGAGAAAAGAAATTTTTTTTTTCCATTTTATTCCTCAGTCTGAGATGGAAAGAGGTTTTTAGGTTATATCAGGATAAAAACAGTGGTCAGAAAATAACACCTGTTGAACGTACTATAAGATTCCAAAGACACTGCTGTACCATGTGGTGACAAAATGAATCCATTAGACAGTTAACCTTAAACTGTATCATATTTTTGGATTTTGCTATGCTCTATGAATTTTAAGAAATGTGACTGCAGTTTGCAACTGTTCTGTCTCACAGCTGTGACTTGCTACAAGTGTCTGCAGAGAGTTTGGTAGTAAACTATGTATAAGCAGTCTTTGTGATGACTTTCAAGGCTAAAGATAGAGATTACGGGAAGATTCACTTGTCAGGATGAGCTACTATGATATCATCCACAGCACTTTTCTCTTGTCCAGTCATGCTTAACCATGTTACTTTTGTAAAAACTCTTTTGGCTGGCAGTGCAGTATACACAGCATCAAGAAATAACACCCTTCTGACTGTATCCAGGTAAAGTGTATAGATAGCAACAGCAAATACCAAATCTGGCATTCTCAATGTTAAAGTCTAACAGTTTGTAGTATTAAAAAGGAAAGCATTCATTTCAGTCGTCAATTCTCTTGCCATATTTTGAATGTAGTATTTCCTCCCACAAGCCTTTCAGTTTATGCCTACAAACATTTCACAGTTCATTGTGTCACATTAATTATAGAAAAAGCTTGAGTGTTGAAGCTGTACTATATTAGGTTTCTGTATCTGTTTTCTATATTTGTTGCTTATGTGACAAAAAGTGTTGATTTTCAGAGATTGTCTTGCAGATTAAATATTATTTTAATTCACAACACAGATTATTTTCTATGGCCTTTTACAGGTCCTAACATTCTAAGACAACCAGAAACTTCAGATCTGCTGCCATGTGCCAACTGAAGGTCAGGACAATTTGAATGTTTTATTTATTACATGGCAACACTAAGCTGGTTCCAGCTTCTCAAAAGTGCAGATTTGTTCTTTTTATTTTAAATATCTTTGAAACTGGTGGTGGACATTTTAATGCCAGTTTTTAACATTTTATTGGCTAATTGCTTCATCATCAAACTAAGGACCATTACCTCACTAAGCTAACATCACCACCTTATCATGGTGGTGGGGTTAATGTATCCCTGTGACTCTGGGAGATATGACTCCTTGTAGGGTCTCTTAAGACACATTGGTCCAAAAGGGACAAACAGAGCCAGATGGCTCTATATGATGGCTCTTCTTGGAGCCAGACCTGGGAGGAAAGTTCACTGGCAACTTTCTGTAGTTGGGCCTTGACCATTGGGGTGCGGTCTGACACTCAGCGTACTTGGCCCTAGAACACATTGATCCAAAAACTGATGACAGGGGAGGCTGCTGGACAGACCTGGTGAACCCAAATGTGTAATACGGGTGAATTGGGAACATCTGGCGGAGGTCCCAGTCCACCTCCACAGGAATTTCTCATGTTTTCCAGAAGATGGACCTGGAATCCAAGTGGGCTATGTTCAAACGTCTGTTGTGGAGGCAACAGCTAGGAGTTAGGATGGATGGATGGATGGATGGATGGATGGATGGATGGATGGATGGATGGATGGATGGATGGGCTGATTGTTCAGATTCACCTGCTCCTTCAAAAAGCACTGTTTCTGAGTATGAAAAATTCTGCTTAGTCTGGGCACAGGGTGAAAAACAGTAAAAGATGTGTTTTCAGATTTAGTCGACTTACAGTGGACATATTGTACTCTAAGACATCAACCCTCCACTGATGTCAAACTGTAGAGGGAATAGAAAGATAAAAGGATTAAGGAACTCTGGCAGTGAGCAGGATTCACCCCCCAACAGTCTTTCCAGTTATGGGGTGAGCACTGACAAAAGACTAGCTGAGTACCTGTAGGCCAGCCTCCAGCTGCAGACGGACTGGACACATTATTACCACATCAATCTGCCTTTACAGCCCAGCTCTCTGCTTGTTATCCTCATTACATTCTGCATATGTTAATAACTAATTTTCCACCCATCCACATTTTCTAATGATACAATACCTGGCACTTAAACATTGGATAGTCTATGCATACAAGCCTGTATGGCTGTGCCATCGGTGTGTGAATGGTTAGCTCCTAAAACTGATGAGCAGTTGGCACCTTGCATGGCAGCCAATGCCATCAGTGTATGCATGTGTGTGAATGGGTGAATGAGATATGTACTGTAAAGAGCTTTGAGTGGTCGGAAGACTAGAAAGGAGATATATAAGTACAGTCCATTCACCATTTACCATTTATTCCTCCTCCATGCTCGGACTGCTTTCAGTTTACACTAAAAGCTGACAAAGCCTCCATACACCTGATGTTATTCTGCACATTAAGAAATTGGAGATGTTTTAAAAAGGACATATTGTGCTTTTAGGGTTTTCTCTTTCCTTTAGTGTATTCTATAACTCTTTTGTGCACAGTCCACAGACAGGGCCTGTTGGTGTGTAGCCATTTTTTCTGTTCCATTTATTTGATTTTTACTGTAAAATCAATGTTAAATTAAAACATTTCAACAAACATTTCTCTCTAAAAAATTAATAGTAATCCAGTGCAATGTCACCAGGAGCAGCCTGGTTCCAGACCTCTGGATATCTGTCCACATGTCAGATTCCCTGGCTGGAAAGAAAACCTGAGCCATGCAGACCTTTGGAGGCAGGATTAAGAATGGGACTATATGTTCCTGTGCTACAGCCTTACTTTCACAGATGTTAATTGCCTCTGCCACCCACCACAGCTTCATAAAATATGCACAGACAAGTCATGCACATACCTCATAATGAAATATTTGTTTGAGGACTTACCTGGCAGGCATTATAGAGAAGCTGGTGCTCAAACTTCTTGATGCCCAGGATCTGCTGGAACATCTCGTACAGCTGGTCCTTGCTGAGGATGAGCTCGGAGGCGGCACTGGCCGTCATTCTCTGCTGGTGTTTCCTCGGGTCCTCTTCACCTCGGTAGATGGTATCAAACTTGGCCATCCAGGAGCTCAGCACTGTCTCTTTGCTCAAGCCATCGATCTCAGGCAGGCTGCGCACCCTCTTCTCTATGTGCTTCTTAAAAACCTCACGAGAGTCGCTGGCTGAACAGCCACCGCTCTGCACCATCCGGGACACACGGTCACTTTTCAGGAAGACCTGTAATCAGTTTTGAATTGACAGATTACTTGTTTGTTGTTTGTTGTTTTTTTTTTTGTGTGTGTGTGTGTGTGTGTGTGTGTGTGTGTGTGTGTGTGTGTGTGTGTGTGTCTGAAACTCTGGTGGTGAATCTTGATTACAGGATTCTAAAACTGCAGCAACACAGCAACAGACTGACACCACCAATGTATGCCCCTGAGTGAGTTCCATCCTCACAGTGGTACAACTCACAAGAATTATTTATATGTTGCTAAAATTCCCACTACTTGCAGTGCACTGCAGCCCTTCACACTTTTTTGTTTCCATTCATACTTTACTTGAAACATATTGAAAATCTTTAATTTGTGGTGTTTGTAATGTAACACTCATGCAACTTGCTGCAGTTACACATTGCGATATAAAGACCCACTCATTTCTGCATTGCATCTTCGCTCGCATCTCCATGGACACATGGACACAGTAAAGTAAAAGTACGTTTTGTTGTTTTGTTTAAATTGTCTGAAAGAACTCATTTCTTTAACTGGAGCTTCAAGGTCCAGTGTGTGGGATTTAGTGATATCTAGTGAAGGTTGCAGACTGACCCTCGCCTCACCCTCCCCTCCAAGCATAAGGTCCTATAGAGCCATTGTTTTGTGTGTCCACTCTGTCTTACTGTAGAAACATAGTGGAGTCTGTGGAAGAGGACCTGCTCTGTAAATAAAAAAGGTTCATTCTATCGTACCAAAAACAAAACAATTCTTATTTTCAGGTGGTCATTCACTAATGGAAACACTTTTTCTGTCATGTCTGATAAATAAACTGAACAATACATTGCAAATGTGTCAATTATATAACAAGAGCTGACCACAAGAGTGATTAGAAAACATCAAACAACAGCATTGCTCACAGCATTGAAAAATTCACATTTAAAAAGCAATCGCAATGTCCACAGTCTGAATAGAGACTCAGTAGAAAACTACTGACAGTAAGGTCTATGCATTAGTCAGAATCATGGGTACAGGGTTCTAGAAAGTGACATGTAAGGAAGCATTAACTCCCTCATGCTGAGTCATTTTTGTTGAGAAAGATGTCTGTTCTCCCACACAATGTTCTTTGTTCTTCTTTTTTGTTTCTTTGGAAAAGAAAGAATTGGACATTGGAAATAAGGTATTTCTTAAAAAACATGACATGACATGATGTAATCCAATCATAACCTGTCAGTGTTTGAGTCCTTTGTCTTAATGAGAAAGTGCACCTCAACAGCAGTGGTTTCATGTGGTGTATAAGCAGGCAGGTTCACAGATTTGATTGGATACTGCATGTGTCATGAAATGATAACTAATTAAGATAAATGCTGAATGGTGTACAGATCATTTATTTTGAACATACAGTATTTTTGTTCACATGTTGAAGAATGAAATAAGACCTGATAACTTGGTGACCCTCCATTCTAGAGCTTTGACCTGATAGGCCAGTTCAAACTGGAGAGGCAGGCTCTCATGCTTTAAATGTGAGGAGAATGGACTGTTTTGTTTCTTATGTATTTTCAAAGCACAGATGAAATTCCATTCCCCTCCATTCTGCCAATCAATCAAAAACAAAGCCAAATTTGAATGTTCCCAAACTAAACATTTTTGTGTTGCTTGAAAGCTGATTCATATTTGAAAGACTGCATACACGCTTGTGATTGATGGGTGGTAAATTCCTGCCACCTGCTGTTGACACTGCCCCGCTCTTTATAACCCTTTGTCTCTGTTTTCCTCTCTTTCTATTTCTGTCTATGTCCTATCTCTCCGTCTGACTGCGTCAGTTTTAGCCTGAGGCTAAAGCCAAGCTGAGAGCTTTAGGTTTTAATTGAATTGGATAACCTGTGCCACAAGCTTCATCTGTCAAATATTACACTGGTCTCATTTGGCTTGCTTGTGCTGCCACATTAACTGATAAGGAAGTGTCAGTCAATGTGTCAGCACCACCAAACCAACACAGATGCACTCCCTTGTTTTGTTCTAGCACCCAACAGCTTTTAGTATGTACACACACACATACAGCTCAGCAGACATTATTTGTAATTATGATAGATTGCTAAACTGTGATGTAAGGTTTAGGTTCAGGTTTGTGAAAAATGCAGTTTTTGGTTTAATGTACAAATAAATAACCACATTGTGTCTCTAATTATTCTGTGTTTACAGTAACAAACAACACACAGCCCTGATCTTTGACTTATTATTGGCTTCTTGTAATGTGGAAGAGAGATTTGCTCACTGTGAGTCACTTTGTATACTTTATGTCAAATGTCACGTTGTAAATGAACAGTGCAAACCAGACTATGTAGAGCTGCATAGAAGACACTGGCTCTTCTTTCGCACATTTTATTTCCGTCTTCTATTCTGGGTGGATCAAGCCCGCTGAATCCTGGGTGTCTGGGAGCACATTATTAAGACTGCCCTGAGGAGCTCGGTGCACGCTCTGCATCATTTATCAGAGCCAAGACAAGTTCTCTCTGCTGAGGTTTGGATACTTTTCACCCCATTATTGCTTTTCCTGCATGGGCAGATTCATTTTAAACCAGAGGAGGCGCACAAGGGGAACGCAACAACTAGCAAATGTTACTGTATTAGAAATCTAAAAATACATAAAGGTTGCAGATATTTGACATTTAAAAATAATAATGTAGAATGGGTGACAAACAAAAGTTTAAAAAAGATAACATTAAATATTCATTTGGTAAACTCCAAAATAGTGAAATATCCATGAAACAGATCACACACTCACATCATAGTAGCTCTGGACAGCATTGATGAAAGCCTCATCAGCCACAATCTGAGTTTCTCCGTTGAGGAAAGCCTGGAAACGCTCTTTGACTGTCTGCAGGTGCTGCTTACTGATCTGAAGGAGACATTAACAGACAGGAGACAAATAGGTAGTTATAGAGACACACAAATACAACTCCAAATAAAAACTAAAAACAAAACTATCATTTTTAAAACAAAGTAAATAAATTAAAAAGTATATGAGCTCAGTAAAATGTATTTGTTGAGATGGTCTGCAATTAAATACATTTTGTTTGTGTTTCATGGAGAGAGAACCTTAGATGCTACAGTATGGATCCAAGGCAATATGGTTGTTTGGAAAACAGTGAATGTCAAGATAATCCAGAGTTTTCTGCCTGTACCTGCACTGATGGCAAAAGTAATGGTTGAAAAATATTCTAAATATAAGAAAAGGGAAGGCTAAGAGATTTAGATCCAGCTGTTAGCGTGTAATAGTCTAGTCAGAGTCTCGCTTTGACTCCTGTGGTTATAGTTCATGAAGGAGAAAGGCCTATCTGAAGTGAGACAGCGCACATTTACCGTTTGTTTATGGTTTAATGAAAAGTACAGGCACTGTGATCAATACTGTGGTCATCAGTTTGACGCCTTGTGACGGAACAGCTCCGTCACTGACTGCAGCCGCGCACATGCAGCACATACACACAGACACACAACTCACATAATTTCTGTCTAATGTTTGTTGTGGTCATGTGTGGAGAAAATGTGTGTTATAATAAGAAAAAGATGTCTGTGTTATTTTTTTTTTAATGTATTAGACCTAGTGAGAGGGACTACGACTATAAAAGGGGCTGCCTGGGCCCTGCTGAGTGAATGGAGTTATACAGAGGAGGTAACAGCGATTAAGCATCAGAATATATTGGTTTTCTTGTAAAGTTGAGTTATTGAAGAACACATTTTTAGTATATAGAGTATTTTGTTTCATTCACTTTTTTTTTGTATTTGTAAAGATTGGCACTGTTTGCACTTGGTGAAGGTGGGGCAATAAATCAGAAACATCAATTTTTCCGACTAAGCCTGGATTTTTTGGAAACATCGAGGTGGTTAGAAAGAGAACCCCGCAACACGCCTGTTTAAAAAGGGACTTGACAACTCATACAGGTGGATGACTGAAAAATCTTTCACTAACATACGACATCCCAATACTTTACTTCAACCCCTTATTTTATAAGCACTATATAAGAGTATAATAAGGGTGTAAGTGCTTCTACAAAATACATGATTCACTGTAAGCAGATATAAGGACAAATGTAGGTGTTTAAAAACTGCCTTTATTTGGGACAGTGTTTAGCTCAGTAGAGCTGCCGCCCTATGTGTGAAGCCTCTGTCCTTGCTGCAGAAGCCCACGGTTTTGAATCCGAACTGTGGCTCTTTCCTGCCCCTGCAACCCTTTGTTGATAATATTTATTTTTTGTTTTAGTTATAGTTATTTTCAAATATATACACAAACATTTTGTACACATGATGTGTTATAAACCATTTATTAAATATTTATATGCTTCTTTTAACTTTTGTGATTACTGGAGCATTATAATGGTGTTTTATGAATCATAAACTATATTCTGATCGCTGAAGGCCATGAGCTCAAACACATTATATCACATGTGTTGTAGTAGTGTACAAGTGCTCTCCCTCTACAGACCTTCACACAGACATTCATTGTACGATGTTGGTTACAGAGATGCCCAAAAAACAACCAAAGCTACTGTAGCATGAACTGGGAAACAGACTGAAGCTTCATGCTTCAATAAGGCTGCTGTGGTGAGAGCAGTCAACAGAGGACGACAAGAGAGAGCACTGCTGACAGCATCTGCTTAATGACAAACCCTACAGGAGTAAAGACGTTATACCCACTGATTTACTACAAATGACTGAGAAAACCCTCAAATCCCCAAATTACCTCCAAACACATGTTGATGTTGATGTTCACATTCAGACTGAAAACAATCACAGTGAGCTGAGCTGATGTAGCACAGTCAGAGAGGAGACGACAGTGTTCAGTGTACAGGTCTGTGGAGAGTTTTCACTTTGTTCTGTATGAAACATTTTCTGCGATGGAGACAGAGTGTTGGTCTGAAAAAAGTCACTAACAGAATGCAAAACAAATACATAAAATCAATCAAGAATACTGATAGTATGATTTTAGAGAGAAACATTCTACTGGACACACATCTCAAGAAGTACTATAACATTTGAAATAAAACCTGCATTGTCTGTACTGTTAGTGATGGTCTGGATCCCACTGTGCCATGGTCCCCAATTACAACTTACAATCATCATTAACCACAGACACACAGTGAGGCTCATACATGATTTAGTTTCACAATAATATAAAATGTAACAGTGAATCATCCTTCAACAAAGACAACAGCACTATGGTGAAATGGCCAATAAGAGCCCGCCTCCCTGCTTGAAGACGCCACACCCATTGGTCAGTTCCTGTCTGCAGCACTGGTAACTGTTACTATGGTTACTGCAGCAGAGGAAGTGGTATGAGATTACAGCTTCCTTAATAAGGGTCAAAGTTGAGATGAACTACAGCAGAGCCAGCTGTGTGCCACAGTTTATCCATACTACATCAGTGCATGACTAAATATTGTTAAAGAGAAGGTCAGGAAAAAATGTGTGCAGCTGCTGAGTAGACTGTAGCTCAGTCTAATGTCTCCCTTGCTTTAATTACTCCTTCATTTGTCTTCAGAAAAACAAATATAACATAGTATTCTTCAGCGACATGCCATAGTGGGACCATAATTTGTTATTCGACAGGACAATGACCCCAAACACACTTCTAGGCTATGTAAGGGTTATTTGACCAAGAAGGAGTGTGGTGTGTCACATGACCTCCACAATCACCCAACCTAAACCCAACTGAGATGGTTAGGGTTGGTTGGACAGTAGAGTGAAGAAAAGCAGGTAGCGAGTGCTCAGTATACACAAGAACTCAACTTCAAGACTCATCGAGTCATTCCAGGTGATAACCAGTATGGCATCCCCCCTGGGGGAAAAAATGGTCGAAATCATCCCTCTTCTAAAATGGTCATCCCTTCTTCCATCCCTTGTGGCATTTTATCAATGCATATGGAACTTACTTCTATAACACTGGAAATAGAATTACCAGTTGACATTTAGGGTGGCTTTATGATAATCAGCCTATTACCTATGTGATAGTAGGTTACCGTGACCGAGGAACGGCACGTTCAGTCGGGAGGCGTTTTTTTATAACCTGGCTCTCGCCAAAAGAATGGCATCATGGCCAAGAGGAGTGGACAGCTGGACCTAAGGAACTTCGGTTTTAAGATTGCAAGGAACAACAATTGAGAAGGTAAGTCAAAAGTCATCAGTCAGGCTTTTTATGAGCCTATCATACAACCAATTACCAACATGTAGGCTCATTTAATTTGTGGACCCACATAGCAATAACAACACAGCTAATAATGAATGCTAGTTTGGAGTCTAGCTTACACTTTCTATCTATGAAGATAGCTTACTCGGGTTCATGTTAGTTTTGATATCATCAGCCTGGAAGTCGATGTGCTATAGAAATAAAACTGACTTGACTTGACCACTGCTGTTTTCTACAGCTGACAGTCAGCAGCAGCAACAGTTGTCTGCTATATAAATCACTGTTGTTTATTTTATCTTATTGGTTATCTACCCACCTCTGTATATATTTGTCTGCATTGTCTTAGTCTACATAGACTTTTACTTTTGACTAGTCCATCTTTCTACAGTTATCTTTTTTTTCTTCTGTCTGGCCACCTCAAGTTAAAAAAGTCTCATTTTACATTTATGTTTTATATTAATACATTTGGAAGATGCTGTTTTTAAATTTGTTCTTGCATTTGAAATAAAAATGGACTTTACTTCACATAAGAAGATTCAGATATTCATTTACAATGTTTGCTGAGGTTTTAATAGATAACAATTACAAAAAGATTTACAAGTACCATGAGTATGAAGTAATTTGTCTTCTCAATTTTGCCATTGTTGTTTACATGATAATCTCTAGATGTCCATAGTTAAGTGGTTATTGTTTCTTTCCGATAAATAGTATTGTCTTGTGCAGGCCATGCAACTGAGAATGCAAGCTATGAATCAGATGGGATTTAGGATTTGCCATGTCTAGCAAGTCACCCTAAAACTGACTAGAATGCAGGAAACTGCATCTAAGAAATACAAAATTTTCTGGGGGAGGGCCTCCAGACCCCCCAATAGAAAATATGTCGCATAAAACACTTATGAGTTTTATTTAAAAACTCATAAGTGCTAATGAGTTTTCAAGTCATCAAACATGCAGACTGAAGGGACATGATGTTTTTTATGTTTTGTATTCGCCACAAATACAGTCAATCTTGAGCACAATAGCACATATAGGAGCATGCAGGAACCAGTTCCCCCTCAGGGCTTCCAGTCTTGGGCTCAATACTCTCCTCCCTGAAAATATTGTTCCACTCCAGTTGTGCATGTTAAGACGCATCTGCTATAATATAACGCTCTGTTACCACTGCCACTCCAGGGAAGAGATGACAGAGAGTGAAACAGCATGGGAGAAGATGAAAAATAGAAGCATTCCCTAGATTACAGAGGAAAGCACCAAAAGGAACGAAAGTAAAGAAGTCGGGAGAAGTGAGTAACAAAAGACTGAAGGTAAAGAAAGAAATATGGATAGTTAAGAAGGACACTGCAGACACAGAGGACAGAAGTGTCCCTCATTAACTACTATGAGAATGAAGAGTGAACTAAGAGCACCTTCCTGCTGTGTCTGACTTCTTTCTTCTTTATATGATCAATGAATTGTCTGTGTGATGTGAAAAGTGGCACACATAGAGACAAACCCACCCAACGTTTTTTTTTTCTTTTGTCTTGCTTTCTTTCAGAATATTCACCCAATAAACAACTTATTACAATGAATGGGACACCAGCTTGGAACACAGTATCCAGTTTTTCTCATTACACCCATGATTGAGTTCCAGGAGCAGTCGATCTGTACTGACAGGCGGACAGACAGGCAGACAGACAGGCAGATAGACAGAGAGACAGCAGTATGGTGTGTCGTCACAGTGTCTGGTGTGAGAGGACGACCGGTGGCTATGCCTGCCATCTGAGAGCTAGAAAACACTGCTGTGTGTGTGTCTGTATGTGTAGGTGTATCTGCGTGGATACATGTGTGTCAGTGTGTGGGCTATGTCTGGTTTCTGAAAGGCATTTTTCATTTATTATTGAATAAATAATAATTATTAGATTATTGAAGTTATTGTAAATTAAAGTACTGTCAGGGCCACCACTCAGAGTTGGAATAAGTGCCTCTTTGAAAGAAACTCTTCAAATACGTGTTGATGGCTTCTCCATGCTTGAAAATGTTTTTATTGGTTAATCAGTCACTGCATTAGGCTTTACCATGGCTAATCAGCTAATCCAAAAATGGACAAAGATGTGGATCTGGGGTGGGCTGGATGAAGCCTGGTTGCTCAAATAAGCCACCTGTAACTGCATCCACCTGTCAATCAAAGCAGCCATGCTCTTAATTCTGCATAACTTTAAGCCTTAATATAATGTGAACAGGTGAGTTGTATATAAATTCACCCTCAGTACAGTTGTCATGAACGGGGAAATTAGCTACAGAGACCAAAACTGTTTTTTGTACCAGGCTGTAATTAAGCTTGTAGTTAAGCTCTGATCAAACAACAGTCAGCAAGGTCCACACTCCAAATGTATTATGACATGGCTCATTCTGCATATCATAATGGGACTATGGACATGTTAACCACTGGCTGACTCCTTACTCCACCTCTTCAGCATTTCAGCATCCTCACTAGTCAGCTCTCAGTCATTGTCTATAGAATCAGAAACTGCCTCAGAATTGAACTGTTCTTGAGTCCTTGTGGCTTGTGTTCAGTTAAATGATTAGATTACAAAATTAGGTTCTCTGGTAGAAAAAATGACTATACATACTGAGAGGCAACACTAATGGTTTGTACAAAGCATAAAACAGGAAAAGATTTTCTTCTGTTATGACAAAATGGGTGATGGAAAAGAGAACAGAGAGCAGCTCACAGGGCACCAAACTGGCGAAGTGCTGAACTGAAGGTCGATGTGCTGTATTCCAGTCTTCAGTATTCCACCTCTCATTAAAGTCTTGTTTAACTAAATAAAGATGAGAAGTGTAAATGGTAGTTGTTCTGATTGTTCTGTCAGGCTTCAACATGAACATTTAATTTTTCACAAATCATTTTCATGTGTGTCAGTATCAGAACCATTGCTTCATTTGAACTATAAACCTTTTCATCTTTTTACAAAAGGAACTGTATTTTTGTTCTTTTTAATGCAAATTTCTGAAAACTTCCACAATTTACTTTAATGATGCAAAGCTGCTTTCAGTCATTTGAAACATTTCCATGCTCCCAGTAATGTCACTGCAGCAAACAGACATTAATATAATAACAATATAATATAAACATAATATATAAATATAATGATAAAGTCATTAATATTTAAGCAGCAAAACTAAAACTGTAGGTATAAACAGATGGAGCTGATGGAGGATTTGGATGACTGCATGGATTGTGTGTGACAATGACTGTATAAAATATGGCAGCGTTACCCACAGGTTTCTGAACAGTGGCAGACGGACTCCGTCTCACACTATTAATCCAAGTGTTAATTGTATTGACCTGCAATCCAGGAATCAACGTTTACAGAAACGTTACGAGGTTCGACCTGGTGGTTTTATATAAAAGGTATTCAGGTGATTATTATTTTTATTCATATAAAAGCAACGTGTAAAACTTCAGATAGAGGTGAAACATGTCTGGAGGGCAATCTCATCGGCTGCAGCTAATACCTCTGATGCAACATTTACTGGTGTTCAATAACAACCCGTTCTCATTCCCAACGCGTAAAATACCGACGCTTTGTCACGCCCCTTGACGTCTGATACCGACGTAAAAGGTACCCTTCCGCGTCTGTATGAAACGCTCTGGGTTGTCCATTGACTCCAGTATAATCCGTTTGCGCTGGTAAGAGACGCTCAGAGCAGAGCTCCAGCCGTCCATTCACTCCAATAATAACAATCCGACCACAGCGATACATGACGCTGCAAGCTACAATCTGATTAGACAACCGAGGACCCTCTGCCCGGAACTGTTTTGTTAAGGATTTCTTTTATTGATATCATCAACGTTTCTCAGCACAAACACGCCAAAGTGTCACTGATAATTCAACAATAAAATAGCTTCATGTTGTGGCCCTCAGTATGTTTTTTTTTCTCCTTCTAGCCTAAGAAATAAACTTTTATTTGTATGTTTTGGATTCTCCTTCTCCTTTCTCAGAGACAGGCCTAGTGACACATCCTGTTTGCTTCACACTGTGGTGCAATAACTGCTATTCTGCACAGAGCTTATCTAACACCAGGCAGCTGTTGCCGCATCCTGTTATCATTACAAAGCGCAGTTCAAAATAACACCTTTTGTTTCAACATTATTCTAAGCAAGCTTTAAGCATCAGTAGTCAAACTGCACATACTTTAAGATTCATATAAGCATTAAATGTATATTTCCACACTATGTTAAAGATTTCTTTTAATAATATCATCAACGTTTCTCAGCACAAACACGCCAAAGTGTCACTCATAATTCAACAATAAGATAGCTTCATGTTGTGGCCCTCAGTATGTTTTTTTTCTCTTTCTAGCCTGAGAAATAAACTTTCATTCGTATGTTTTGGATAGCGGAAAGGCCTACACTACCCATAAAGCTCGACCACCGACGATTTATGACGCCCCTTCACCTCTGATACGTAATACGTAATGCATCTTGGGAGTCGTAGTAAACGTATGTTTCAAGTCAGGGTCCTTCGACGAGAATTTCTCATCGTGACACGAGCCAGATCCCAGCCAAGTAAGTTGTGATAAACTCTGCGGGTAATTTGCATGTTGACAGAACTATTAATCAGTTATAAAATATTTTGAGAGAGCAGTCTGTGTACCAAGAGAACTACCTCTGCAACAGTTTGTTTTTTTTTCTTTTGTAATGTATTCACATGTGAAAGACACTAGCTAACGTTAGTACTAGTTTATATTAGCATTGTAGTTTTAAAGCAGTCTTTAACAGGGGAGAGCATGGCCCGGCCACCTTAAAGCAATACAAATATTCAGATTTACTAAGCAGTAAATTTGTATTTTAA